>NC_091128.1:177029167-177176667 GCF_040183065.1 Periplaneta americana
ACTGTGACTTGTAATAAACTGCAATGTAGCTACGTGATACCGAGATCTGAACGATCATGTTCGCCCATAACTGTCGCATCATCTCACAACTAGTGCAAGTGTACGGAATGTCGGAAAACAATAGCTAAAAAGTCCCTAGATTCATTATTATCAACGGAGAAAATTTTATTCTTGTCTCTACAGAGTGATGAAAAAGTCCCTAAATACCTATTTCAGCAATACAAAAGATTAAAGAAATTGTCGTCGAAAAACAGTTGAAAATCGCCAGAATCACAACTCCACTAACGTCTGTTTTATTACAGAGGTCACCTAATTAATTATCATGGTACACATTATTTGTTCTATACAGGGCGTGACTACTTACTTTCACATTATATTAACTTACAGTCCTTCACCTGTAATCCCTGTGGCTGTAGAAATGTATTAATATTATCCCACCTTTATATTTATCTTATATTAATGCCACATAGGTAAATATTTAACTAGTGTTACGTATTAAATGAGTGTTCGTTGGTAGCATTGTAACGAACCAATGACAATAGTGTATACAGAAAGAAAGTACTACACAAGATGCTAGTCCTAGTCACAGCTTTCAAGCAACTACCTATAGGCCGTTGGTAGTTTATTCAATATAATTTGGTAGGCTATGATAGGCGTTTTCTTAGCGGATCTTCTTCTTCTTTGTAATGTGAATAAAATAAGTTATTTACGTATTTTCTAACGTAGGCTATATAAAATAACAGAAGTAGGCTAAACCTATTCCATTTATTCGGTTACTGAAAGTACAAATGAACTAATATACAGGGTGTTTCAAAAGTGATTGTCAAAATTTAGAAATGGGAAATAAAATCTAAGAGAAGCAAAAAAAGTTTCATTAAACCTGAGTCCGCAAATTAATGTGGTTGGGGCCACCAGTGAACCGAGCACCTGTATACGGTAAAACAGCAACATTATCCTTCTAAGTTTGAGACGATATGGTGAACGGTGGATAGGTAGAGGAGGACCTGTATCTAGATCACCGGATTTAAGCACTTTAGATTTTTGTGTGTGGGGTTATGCAAAAAGTCTGTTTTACAAAACAGACATCACCACACCTGAACAATTTCAGTATCAGATTGTAGATGTCTTCAAGAAAATGAAAAATTACCCAGGATTGCTCGAGTGGATTCGCTGTTCTTTGCGGAGAAGACTGGACAGATCCATTCAAATGCATGGTCAGCATTTTGAACACCTGCTATAAACTTCTTCAGTTAACATGTTCATACTGGACTGTACCTTGTTTATCCATGAACTTAACTGTTGTTAAAAAAAAAAGTTTATTTTGTGTATGTTCGATCACATTTCTGTGGTGTTGAAGCCAAAATTATTAATTTTAAGTTCTCGTGATTGATAAATTAAACTAGATTGTCACTGCTTTTGTTGGAATTAGTAAGTACTTAGTATTCAACGGACCCCAACCAGAATAAAATAGCATTATTTCCTAAATGGTTAATTTGCGCACCCATATTTACTGGAAAATTTTTTACTTTTCTTCGGTTATACTTCTCATTGTTAAATTTTTACCACCACTTTTGAAACACCCTGTATAAGCGTATTTAAAAGCAATATAGAACTTTTATATTTGGAGCAATGCTTTGCTACAATATTTAAATTTATTTACCTATGTTGCTTTATGAACGTTATTTATTTATTTATTTATTTTATGTATTTTATTGCTAGTAAGTTTGAAATGAATACAAGTTAATAAATACAATGAAAGATAAACTAGCCCACTCCTGAATGAGTAAGACTCGTGCTCAGGAGGGGATTCCAATACAGACGAAAATAAAATTAAAATTGAGAGTGAATACAGATTAAAAAGTGTTTAATATGTTTAAACCCAAACTATAAATCCAATACAAATGTTTTTATTTTTTTATTAATTTGGACAGGATTCGTGGTTGAAATATTATTGGAATAAAATTTGTTTAATGATCTGGGACCTTGACTCATGCTATGATAAAAAGCTGCATTGGTTTTACATTACGGTTCATACAAACGCAGAGAATTCATATTTTTAGTTCTATATTTATGTATATACCAAATATAAAATACTTAAATAACTTCTTTCAATTATATTACAATATTTTAAAATCAATAGACCAAACATTCTGTCGTATAAAGAGAAAAGAAAATAATTAATAGGCCTAGTGTTTATTCCCAATTTTTCTCGTTTTTATAAACCATAAAATTCAGTCAAATAAATAAATGCATAGGGAGACACAAAATATCGGACTTACACTATTAGTCGGAAGGAGAGAACCTGAATGCCAGGGAATCGAACTCAGATGCTCTGAATTTAACGGTGGGCACGCAAACATTCCAACTCCAACCGAGGAAAAACAAGTCAACCATTTTTTCCTCTAGATTGCTTGTTTATTCTTTCTGAAAGGTGTATTATGTTACAAAACACTAGAGCCTATGTTACAAGCTTCAAGAATATTCAGGTTGCTATGGAGACGAATATCACGACTGTCATCTGTCTTGCTATATCTCATTGCTTCCTTCAAGAATTTTGTCACGTTTACCTTCGCAGAAATGTCTGCTTTCGTTGAATACAAGCACTGTTACATCATGCTCACGTGTGCCACTGTCCCTCACGTCGATCTGGCACAGTGTTACTTATCTGTTAATTAAGTGCAAATTTAATGACTCCGCGCCACCTGCTGTAAGGTAGACAAGACTAATTTTTTCATGTTGGAGTCACGCCCAAGATTGGTGTTTGTCCGACATGACGGACGCCATATCTTAACTGGGATCAGGTGCGCTACCGTGCAGGCGAAAATGCCTTCAACATGCACGGCGTGGCTCGACTCCAGCTGGGATCGGATTTCATTTGCTTGCATTTTTAATGTTATTGCCTACTTCAATGGAAATATAATTTGTGCGAGATCGTGCGTATTTGCATGGTTTCAGCACAAAACCAATCCGCGGAAAGTCTAAAATTCCATATTCAGTATTCCCAACCTAACACACATAACAATTTCCCTCTTCTTACCGCTTAAGTGACATATTGATTTTACTGCTTTAGGCTTTTAACATATTATTTTTAGAGACGTTCAATATAGTAATAATTATAAATTGGAAACTTACCACTGCAATTTCACCTAAATTGCACTGTTAATTATTGTTTTTAAATATTTGCAAAAATTAAGTAAAGTCTACTACTCCACGAAACTTATTGCATTCCTGATACAAGTAACATTAAGGAAGCCGTGAAAAAATCAACAAGATTCCAGATGCCAATGTTATTACTGCAATATGTTATATAAATAATATTTCTAAAATATTAAAATGAAAAATAAATCATTACATAACCTTACCGTTTGTTTTAAGTTCGCATTTATAGACTGGGGGAAAAAAAGACAGACGTATACCACGGCCTGCTGGAGTATAGTAAACACAGAAAACATTTTACAGCAACAATGTGGAAGAAAGATATTTTGGTGTTCCGAAGTTGGCGTCATTAAACAGAAACCAACATGGAGATTTCATTGCAACTAATTAGAAAGTCGTCTTTCAGGTATGTAATAAACGATCTTCGCACAAAATAATGTACGATACACGAGCGGTATGTTTTCTTTCAATTCTCGGAAATTAAAAAAGCTCAACTACGTTTCGCTTTTTCAAAATTTCCCTCGAAGATGAAAACTTCAACATACCGCTCTTGTAACGCATATTACTATTACATGACACAATAATTGAAAGCAGTTATTTGTTATCTAAGTATTGAACTTTCCGCTGTCACGAAGGTAAAGGAATGCCATTAATTTCAGGGGGTTATTCTTTGAGATATTTCAAACAAAAAAGTTTAAATCAATATTGCTCGTTTTTGCTTCCTTTTCTAGATAAAAATTGTTTTATATGAAACATTTCAAAGCGTGTTTTGGGAAAGCCATTGATTTAATTCCCAATATGCTCAGTCAATTTAAGAGAGCAGTGTATTATGATAATAAATGATTGAAAGAATTTCACTTTTGTCCTTGAAATATGCAGAAATTTGTCCCAACAAATATAATATTGTAAAACTCATTTTCAGAGCAAAAAGTTACATCAAATAATTAACATAACTTAATGTATAAGATTTAACTAAATATGTAAACAACTTTGCTGAATTTAAATGTGCATAAAAATGGAGAAAGTTACACAACACAGAACTGCACGCATTGTATTCTTCACCTGACATAATTAGGAACATTAAATCCAGACGTTTGAGATGGGAAGGCCATGTAGCACGTAGAAATGCATATAGAGTGTTAGAGTGTTAGTTGGGTTCATACCCCATTTATGTTTAGATATTTTCACACTATGTATCAGATATTGTAAGCCTGAGGATGCCAAAAGGCAAAAACGTGTGTTCAACTTAAATTTATATTAAGAAAACTGTTAAGTTTTTCGTGATATTTTATTCTAAATAAGTCACTAAGATTGAAAATTATTGATTCTAGGTAATTCACTGAGATTAAAAGGTCTTCTAAAATCATTGATTCCAGATAAGTCACTAAGACTCAAAATTCTTCTAAAATTATTGATTCTAGGTAATTCACTAACATTAAAAATTCTTACAAAATTATTGATTCTAGATAAGTCACTAAAACTGGAAATTCTTCTAAAATTATTGATTCTAGGTAATTCACTAAGATTATAAATTCTTCTAGAATAATTGATTCAATATGTCACTAACATTCAAAATTCTTTTAAAAATATTGATTTTAGATAAGTTCTTCTAAAATAATTTATTCTAGGTAAGTCATTAAGACTGAAAATTTTTCTCAAATTATTATTGATTCTAATTAAGTCACTAACACTAAAAATTCTTCTGAAATTATTGATTCTAGATAAGTCATTAAGAGTGAAAATTCTTGCACAATAATTTATTCTAGATATGTCACAAAAACTGAAAATTCTTCAGAAATTATTGATTCTAGGTAATTCACTAAGATTAAAAATTGTTCTTAAATGTTTGATTCTTGGTAAGTCACTAAGACTGAAAATTCTTCTAAAATTATTGATTCTAGTTAATTCAGTAAGACTGAAAATTCTTCTAAAATTATTGATTCTAGTTAATTCAGTAAGACTGAAAATTCTTCTAAAATTATTGATTCTAGATAAGTCACTAAGACTGAAAATTCTTCTAAAATTATTGATTCTAGTTAATTCAATAAGACTGAAAATTCTTCTAAAATTATTGATTCTAGTTAATTCAGTAAGACTGAAAATTCTTCTAAAATTATTGATTCTAGATAAGTCACTAAGACTGAAAATTCTTCTAAAATTATTGATTCTAGTTAATTCAGTAAGACTGAAAATTCTTCTAAAATTATTGATTCTAGTTAATTCAGTAGGACTGAAAATTCTTCTAAAATTATTGATTCTAGATAAGTCACTAAGACTGAAAATTCTTCTAAAATTATTGATTCTAGTTAATTCAGTAAGACTGAAAATTCTTCTAAAATTATTGATTCTAGATAAGTGACTAAGACTGAAAATTCTTCTAAAATTATTGATTCTAGTTAAGTCACTAAGACTGAAAATTCTTCTAAAATTATTGATTCTAGTGAAGTCAGTAAGACTAAAAGTTCTTCTAAAATTATTCATTCTAGATAAGTGACTAAGACTGAAAATTCTTCTAAAATTATTGATTCTAGATAATTCAGTAAGATTAAATTTTTTTTATAAATTATTGATTCCAGGTAATTGAGTAAGACTAAAAATTCTTCTAAAATTATTCATTCTAGATAAGTCAGTAAGACTAAAAATTCTTCTAAAATTATTGATTCTAGTTAAGTCAGTAAGACTAAAAATTCTTCTAAAATTATTGATTCTAGTTAAGTCAGTAAGACTAAAAATTCTTCTAAAATTATTGATTCTAGTTAAGTCAGTAAGACTAAAAATTCTTCTAAAATTATTGATTCTAGTTAAGTCAGTAAGACTAAAGTTCTTCTAAAATTATTGATTCTAGATAAGTCACTAAGACTGAAAATTCTTCTAAAATGATTCATTCTAGATAGGCTAAGTCACTAAGACTGAAAACTCTTATAAAATTATTGATTCTACTTAAGTCACTAAGACTAAAAGTTCTTCTAAAATTATTGATTCTAGTGAAGTCAGTAAGACTAAAAGTTCTTCTAAAATTATTCATTCTAGATAAGTGACTAAGACTGAAAATTCTTCTAAAATTATTGATTCTAGATAATTCAGTAAGATTAAATTTTTTTTATTAATTATTGATTCCAGGTAATTCAGTAAGATTAAAAATTCTTCTAAAATTATCCATTCTAGATAGGCTAAGTCACTAAGACTGAAAACTCTTCTAAAATTATTGATTCTAGATAATTCAGTAAGATTAAATTTTTTTATAAATTATTGATTCCAGGTAATTCATTAAGATTAAAAATTCTTCTAAAATTATTCATTCTAGATAAGTCACTAAGACTGAAAATTCTTCTAAAATTATTGATTCTAGATAATTTAGTAAGATTAAAATTTTTTTATAAATTATTGATTCCAGGTAATTCACTAAGATTAAAAATTCTTCTAAAATTATTCATTCTAGATAAGTCACTAAGACTGAAAATTCTTCTAAAATTATTGATTCTAGATAATTTAGTAAGATTAAAATTTTTTTATAAATTATTGATTCCAGGTAATTCACTAAGATTAAAAATTCTTCTAAAATTATTCATTCTAGATAATTCACTAAGACTGAAAATTCTTCTAAAATTATCGATGACTTGTCACCAGACTTATCGGACATTGCTTCGATATGAATTACTGTAACACACGAGTGGTTGTGTGGACATAGTACCTGATGACCGTCTAATACGCGCTGCTTTCCTCCCGCCTTAACAAACGACGACTCTGTCGAGTGTTTCTGCACTCCATTACGTAGTGCAGCGAACAGAACAGTAAATCATAGGAAATGTTCCCAGGAATGAACAAACTTCACTAAATTTTCTTATATCGCCCCAAACACGTCTTTCCTCTCCCTTGCTGAATTTATAGCTTAAATGACTGCCTTTCTTACATTTTTATAACAAATTCTCCTGTAAAGTTCCCGCTTGAAACCATTTGCCCTCATAATGGATGGCGCACAGGTATTAGTCCTGAAGTCTAATTTACGATAACGAAGTACGAGATTTCAGCCACTTTCTGGTGGTAAAACTGCTCCCACGAGAACCCCATTTTATAAAATGAAGAGCAGAACACGTTTCCTAGCAACCACTGATATTGCACATCGTGAAGTATTGAGGGGGTGGGTTGGGGGAGTGTCGTTTCACCCCCCAAATCTTCTCGTTTCTATATAACAGGTTAAACCTGTGACAGTTGGTGCACCTGCTCCTTATTTGAATAGTCGTCCAATATAAAAAAACGAGCATCGCAGCGCGCGGTGTTAGGTGACAATCTGGACGCGGCGTGGCTTACCAGACGCGTTAACGACGTCACAACTCATGTGCGTGCGAGCGACGCTCAGCGGCGACTTCATTAATTTCTCTGTCTATGCCGCTATTAAGAGAGAATGTATAGTAATGATGAAAAAGACTTTAACGTTGCTATGGTTACCACAGTCTAATTGCAAGGATATTCGCCTGGAAACAAAGGAATGTCGAATTCTGTGATTTGTGTCGTAATTTAAAACACAGTTAAATCACAGTCTAGTACATACAGTCACGAAGCTTGAGTTGTGAGGGTGCTAGGAACAATAGACTGTGCCGATATTATTTCGCATTGTGTGTAATGAGGCGATATTAGCGATCCTAGTGGCTAGCAACTGTCTATGGATGCATATTTACTACGTATTGAGCTTCGTGATTGTATATATTAGACTGTGGTTAAATTCAACAGACGTGGTTTTCTTAAAGCCTTGTCTTCAATTTTTAATGAGATCTTCCGGCACTTTTTCACGACGTCATAGGTTTGTTTGTCGAGCCTAACAAAAGACAGACGGATGAATTGCACGATAGCAGTTAAGATGAGTTCCTCGCTTGGAGTCCTGAGAGATAGCTGTTGTCACAAAGAGATGACAGTTACTGAAGTGTATCGTGAAGGGTGGTTCACCACGTAAACTAAGTTTATTAATAAAATGACAAGCAACAAGCTAGGGAATTTAATTTCTATGAAAATGCAACTTCAGCATAATGTACTCCTCTGCAAATTCAATACATTAATTTTTTTCTACAATGCAAGCATTGAATACCGGTACCAAATTACACATAAACAAATATTGTTTTTTTTTTTTTTTTCATTGTGATTTTGCAGTGTGTTTACAACAAATTTTCGAAGATCCTATCATACTCAGCACCAGAAAATGTGTAACGCATCATGATTGGAACTTTACAAACACAATGTGAAGCAGCGAAGTTCTGAGCAGAGCTAGAAGGGTCTGGGTTGTTGCTTGCTCAACACCCGAGAGCCGAAGCGCGGTTCACAAGGCTAAGATTCTCAGAGGCGAAATGATAGGTAAATCTGCAAAATCACTCCCATGTTTGTGGGATCTTTCCTTACCACAAAATCATGAGGCAACGTTTACCAAGTTATGAATGTTAGTCATGAATCACTATGGATACCAAGTGAATATTTTATGTGTATTATACCTAAGCTCTCTATTTCACAGATCACCACAGTTACAAATTATTATGACATAATTAACTTCAAACGCATTTAAGCGTATATATCTAGGAAGTTTACAACACTGCACAGCCATTCCAGACAAACTGGGAATTCCAATGAAAAAGTATCTTTAAAAAACATTTGCTTATTATTAATGTAAGACAATAAGACATAGATAAGACTCTATAAATTTTAATAAAGGGTGCGGCAAAGCGTCCTCCCTAATTTAAAGTTTAAATAAAGAACAGATGGCTCAAAATAAGGAAACTATTGATATGAACTGTATCTAAACAGTGGGAAATTTAGGTTTACTTGCGTTGCCATAGCGATATCAAATGACATGCGCAAAACAACAAGAATTGAATAGGGCATTGAATACACGGAATTGACATTCAATTAGTGCAAATTGTAATCTGTAACGAATTCCAACCATGCCGTGGACGAGTAAAGAACGTGCTTACGCTGTGATATCGTTTCTGGTAAGTGGTAATTCCGCTGTCGCTGCTCAGATGTTTCCTGGACGCTTAATTTCTTCACGTGGCGACGTCCCCTGGCCAGCACGATCACCAGACCTTGCAATTTTTTTCTATGGGGCCAACTTAAGGGTGAGGTGTTCAAACATCGGCTAAGGACTTAACAGACCTAAGAAATGCAATACAGGAAGAAATTGGTCTTATTCCTCAAGAAATGCTAGTTAGAGGGATGTAGAATTTCCGAAATCGCATTCAACGATGCATTGATAGTGAAGGACACCACTTGAGAGACACGTTATTAAAAAAAATGAAAAATTCCCACTGTTAAGCAGTTAAAATTTTTGAGCCTTCTTTTGTACGGCTAGAATTGCTACAGTTGCTCATATCGCACCGGTGCGAATTAGGCACCCACAAAGTGGTGCGAATTGATAAACTACGTCATAAGTTATTATTTCCTTCATTCTAGCCTATAATCACCACATATTCGAAAATCCTACTAAGTTAAATGCTCTTTAATATCTCTTTAAACGAATAACATCTTAAGATTATGGATTCCTTTGCATACAAATCCGTTATTTAGTTACAAAATGTTAGCTAAATATACATCCACCTGAGCGATTATATTAAATACTCCATCACCACGCTGCAGACACAAAGAAGTGGCAGAAATCATGTGACATGGTGGAAGTTCATATGGTAGATTGTAACAATACCACTAGATGCCACACTACTACAGTAACTTGTTTTAAACTAGCAGTGGTGCCATTTAGGCAGCGGTGCGATTTATGCTACTCTATCCTAATCTATAATAATAATAAATCTGTAGCCAAAATTTTTCTGGTAATTTTCGATTTTTCAAAAATAATTGGTCCTAACATATATAATTAACCACCCTGAAACCGAAAATCGCTTTTTTGACATTTTTGTTTGTATGTCTGTCTGTCTGTCTGTCTGGATGTTTGTTACCTTTCCACGCGATAATGGTTGAACCGATTTCGATGAAAATTGGAATATAAATTAAGTTCGTTGCAACTTAGATTTTAGGCTATATGGCATTCAAAATACATTATTTAAAAGGGGGGTTATAAGGGGACCTAAATTAAATAAATCGAAATATCTCGCGTATTATTGATTTTTGTGAAAAATATTACATGACAAACGTTTCTTTAAAAATCATTTGCGATAAGTTTTATTCTTTAAAAAATGTTGATAGGACTGATATTTAATGAGATAAATGAGTTTTAAAATTAAAATAACTGCCATCTAAGGCCGTGTAACGAAATAAAAAACAAATGACTTGGTCTATAAGGGGCCTTGGACATCAACAATCGAAAGCTATGAAAGATAGCCTACAGAGAATGTTTCTGTGTTTGTATGAAGTAATATCGGAGCTAAATAAACCGATTTGTATAATTAATTATTAATTCACCATTGGAAAGTGTAGTTTCTCTGTATGGACATAATGCTATAACGTTATTACAGTAACTTCTGATATAATTATGTAATGTAATATAATATAATATAATATAATATAATACTATATAATATAATATAATATAATATAATATAATATAATATAATATAATATAATATAATATAATATAATATAATATAATATAATATAATATAATATAATATAATATAATATAATTTAAGTTACTTGAAGGGTTCAGAACCATAGTGGGCCAAGCGCCATTTACTGAATACGTAGAAAACAACAAGGGTTAAAAGTAATTTATTACCATAATTCAATGGAAACCTATAACAAGTAAAATAAAGTATACACATCAAATCTAAATGATGTCAATGTTCATTAAACTATGGTTGCATGTAATAACAATTAAGAAACATCTTAGAGGAATTGCCATTGCACCAAATGAGTGTCTCTGGACCAAAATGATCGCATTTTAATTATTTAAATACAATTTAAATTAATTGACATATTAAACGGTTTATCCTTCTATCAAACACGAATGTTCCCTGGATCAAACGTCCCATTTTAATTGTGTAATTGCTTTATATTTATTTCTAACAGGTGCAGCGGAGCGCACGGGTACGGCTAGTTACTGCAATAAAGTATACAATAAGATGCCTACAAATACAAAGGCCTTAATGAAACACAATTAAACTTCAGCTTAAGAGATGGCTACAAAATAATCCCTTTTATGATATGAATGAATTTTTTGAAAAAGATATAGTATTTTAGTTAACATTTATTGTTTTTTACTCTTTTAATATTTTAAATATTGACACATTGTTTTTTATATTACCACATTGACGAGGCCTCTTGTATTCTTGTACCTTCAGGCAAATAAAGAATATGAATATGAACATTTGAATATGAATATGGGCATTGAATGTAAGTGGTCTTGACTGGCAATAGATAGTGATTTGTCTCCCTAAAGTTTGCAGCACTTACTCATAGAGATCAACTGTTAATGTATGTTTTTCACGGAGTTATCGTTGAAGAAAATATATTTTGAACCTGCACTGTTAATTCCAGAGATCCAGGATCAAGGAACGTTTTACTCTGTTCATATCATAATCTCTTCACACGCACGCAAAATAGCCGCATACTAGCCATACCAACACATAAGACATCATCGTATTCATCATCATACACAATCTCGCTGTATTATTTTACCATTTATTAATGTTATTGTGCTCAATGAACTCTCTTAATTTTGTGATATATTTTGTATAACTGATCTGAACTGCGCCCGAGCACGAGCTTCTGTTCTTTCGGGCTGCAATGCCTAATGTAGCTCAAGTGTATAGTATTAAATAAATAAATAGAAAGATAGACAGACAGACAGATAGGCGGGTGGATGGATGGATGGATGGATGGATGGATAGAGATGGATGGATGGATGGATGGATGGATGGATGGATGGACGGATGGACGGACGGATGGACGGATGGACGGACGGATGGACGGATAGACGGACAGACAGACAGACAGACAGACAGACAGACAGACAGACAGACAGACAGACAGACAGACAGACAGACAGACAGACAGACAGACAGACAGACAGACAGACAGACAGACAGACAGACAGACAGACAGACAGACAGATAGATAGATAGATAGATAGATAGATAGATAGATAGATAGATAGATAGATAGATAGATAGATAAATCTTTCTGCCATTTATTTTCAGTAGTTTGGGTTAATAACAATTTTAATCTTACAGTTCAAGTGAATATTTTGACTTAGATATGTCACAGCTATTTTGAAACTGGAAAAATGAAGGACATTAACTCATCTGTAACATCCGTAACATGGAAGAAACAACTATAAAATATTTAGGTCTACTGATTATTTTTTCGTGAACCAATTGAATGCCATGAGATTTGCATAGCTTTCACATGGACACTATGAGAATGAATCTCTTTTTTGCTTGAGGCAGAGACCTGAGTTTTACACTTTTTGTTAATAAGGTGTGAAGTGAGTTCACAAATCTTGCAACATTATTTTCTGCAATAATAATAAATGTTTGAATAATTTCAAGGGTAGCTCAGTTGGCAGAGCGCTGGTACGTTCAACCAGAGGTCCCGGGATCGATACCCGACCCCGGAACAATTTTTCCCTTGAAATTTTTCAAATCTGATTTACAGGAAGCTTTACCTGAAAGATTACATTTGCATAATAATAAATGTAATTCTAACAACTTCTTTTCTGTAAAATGATACTAATCTTCTAAATTGATTTTAATAATAAAAGTTACCAAAAATCATTTCATTTTCAATATATAGACTTTGAAAATAGTGAAATAGTAACATCCGTGTCGGCGAATTTATCTCGAGCAATCTAGGTCTTATAGATTGTGTGTTTGTGTATGTGTGTGTGTGAGTGTGTATATTCCCCTTATGTTATGTAACTGATTTTGATGGTGTGTAATTTTCTACTTTATTTTATATGTTATGTAACTGATCTTGACTATTGTAATTTTCTACTTTATTTTATATATTATGTAACTGATCTTGACTATTGTAATTTTCTACTTTATTTTATATATTATGTAACTGATCTTGACTATTGTAATTTTCTACTTTATTTTATATATTATGTAACTGATCTTGACTATTGTAATTTTCTACTTTATTTTATATATAATGTAACTGATCTTGACTATTGTAATTTTCTACTTTATTTTATATATCATGTAACTGATCTTGACTATTGTAATTTTCTACTTTATTTTATATATTATGTAACTGATCTTGACTATTGTAATTTTCTACTTTATTTTATATATTATGTAACTGATCTTGACTATTGTAATTTTCTACTTTATTTTATATATTATGTAACTGATCTTGACTATTGTAATTTTCTACTTTATTTTATATATTATGTAACTGATCTTGACTATTGTAATTTTCTACTTTATTTTATATATTATGTAACTGATCTTGACTATTGTAATTTTCTACTTTATTTTATATATTATGTAACTGAATTTGACTATTGTAATTTTCTACTTTATTTTATATATTATGTAACTGATCTTGACTATTGTAATTTTCTACTTTATTTTATATATCATGTAACTGATCTTGACTATTGTAATTTTCTACTTTATTTTATATATCATGTAACTGTTCTTGACTATTGTAATTTTCTACTTTATTTTATATATTTTGTAACTGATCTTGACTATTGTAATTTTCTACTTTATTTTATATATTATGTAACTGATCTTGACTATTGTAATTTTCTACTTTATTTTATATATTATGTAACTGATCTTGACTATTGTAATTATCTACTTTATTTTATATATTATGTAACTGATCTTGACTATTGTAATTTTCTACTTTATTTTATATATTATGTAACTGATCTTGACTATTGTAATTTTCTACTTTATTTTATATATTATGTAACTGATCTTGACTATTGTAATTTTCTACTTTATTTTATATATTATGTAACTGATCTTGACTATTGTAATTTTCTACTTTATTTCATATATTATGTAACTGATCTTGACTATTGTAATTTTCTACTTTATTTTATATATTATGTAACTGATCTTGACTATTGTAATTTTCTACTTTATTTTATATATCATGTAACTGTTCTTGACTATTGTAATTTTCTACTTTATTTTATATATTATGTAACTGATCTTGACTATTGTAATTTTCTACTTTATTTTATATATTATGTAACTGATCTTGACTATTGTAATTTTCTACTTTATTTTATATATCATGTAACTGATCTTGACTATTGTAATTTTCTACTTTATTTTATATATCATGTAACTGATCTTGACTATTGTAATTTTCTACTATATTTTATGTAATCTCCAAGGTATTTTCTTTTGTGTTGTTTTGTAATCTAATTTTGTATTTCATGTATTTGTATTATTGAAACCTGGTTGAGTGGAAGAGAAGGCCTCATGGCCTTAACTCTGCCAGGCAAAATAAACCTACTACTACTACTACAAAACACAAAAAGCAGTGATAAATATTAAAAATAAGAAATATTAACATACAGAAACGAACACGGTCAGGCTTTGCAAGCATTTTCGAACATGAAATACAAAAGAGATGAGGGAAGAAAAATACCAAAGGTGAAGTCAGTTTCCACGTTCTTCGATAATAGAAATTCTAATTTATCTAAGTAGCCTACATATCTAGCTCGTTGTAGTAAATTCAGAGGTATGAAATCCTTGCTGAAATGAATTTCTTCATTTTAACATACAAGCCAAGGCACTAGTTTATATTGACTATTACACTTTTACTACGTCACACTACTTTTGACCTATAAAACGGTACGAAAGGACGTCTTTAAACCAATCATGGCTGCTTATCATACAATTTTATCGCGTCCCTAGCATTTGTTTAATTTTATCGCATCCCTAGCATTTGTTTATTTTTATCACTACCCTAGCATTTGTTTCTTTGTTTGCCAACATTTCAAACTGCACTGGTCTGGACGTCAAAAAACAGAAAATTACAAACCACTCCAGTCGATGCACAGCAGTTTCAAATATGACTCGCATTGGCATTCAAGAACAAGAATTAATAAAGATCACTGGTCATATATGAAGAGCGCCATTCGGAAATCCTGGATAAGTTGAGGGATACACCATGCACATCAACGAGTTCACTTCTTTTACGCACACGTCCAATATAACATCAACTCAACCACCAACCACTAAAACATTCAAATTTGAAAATTGTACCTACTTTCAATAATTGTTTCTTTTAAAATTATTCATGTTTATTTTTTATTTCATCATCCCTAATTAAAACTTTTCTAACACTTGTTTATATTATTTAGGTTATGTTTGTTATAGCTTCTGCTATATGATATTATGGGTAGTCACGTATCAGAGATTGTTTAATACTAAGATTTATTGAAAATCATCTGTCAAGTGACGTTGATTACTGGGATCCGGATGATTGAAGTGGAATGCAAATGTTTTAATAAAAATGAAACTGAATCAACAAAGCCTTCTTGAATAGTAACCGCCCACAGAGTTCAATGAAGATTCCATAGTTGGCACAACTGATAACAAGAAAACATGAACATAAAACACTACTGCCATCTAGCGTAATGTTGAGATGGTACAGTAATACATTTGAAGACAGTTGTATTTTCGTAAGCCAATTAATATTTTATTGTATTGGAGTACTTTGTTACTTCTAATCTTTATATACTTTCTTCTAATCGTGTAATAGTCAATTAAATCCCACTCGAGTTTTGATTTTCTCTAGATAAATCAAAACCTCTAGTGAGATTACTGTTGATAAAAACAATGAATTCATAACATGACAAATTCAGGTCTTCAAAGCGTCGCTACTGACATACAGGCCTACTTGTCCGCATGGCGTGACAGAAAGACATAATATTCTGGATCTTAGTAATTTGTTAACAGGTGAATGGCACGGCGTAATTTTCTCAACACGTGTAAAAGCATGGGCGGCGTGCACAAGCTGTAATTAGTGGAACGGAAACAAGTAGCTGAAAAAGTTGTCACTCGCTACAACATGCCAAGCATTCGCACTTCAACCAGTCGGCAAAAAACTGAAATGCGACCACCGACCTAGCAAGGCTGGACCTGCCTTCAGCAGTCCTCAAGCTCACAGGAGAGTCTATGGATCCTTCATGCTAATACAGACACCGGGCAAGTGAGTGAATAAGGCCTGGATGGATGGATACGAGAGTGAATACCGGAAATTAGTGGACGAAAAGACAAAGTATATGATTATGTCTCGTGACCAAAGTATTATACGAAATGGAAATATAACAATTGGAGATTGATCCTTTGAAGAGGTGGAGAAATTCATATACCTGGGAGCAACAGTAACAAATATAAATGATACTCGGGAGGAAATTAAACACAGAATAAATATGGGAAATGCCTGTTATTATTCGGTTGAGAAGCTTTTATCATCCAGTCTGCTGTCAAAAACACTGAAAGTTAGAATTTATAAAACAGTTATATTACCGGTTGTTCTTTATGGTTGTGAAACTTGGACTTTCACTTTGAGAGAGGAACAGAGATTAAGGGTGTTTGAGAATAAGGTTCTTAGAAAAATATTTGGGGCAAAGAGGGATGAAGTTACAGGAGAATGGAGAAAATTACACAACACAGAGCTGCACGCATTGTATTCTTCACCTGACATAATTAGGAACATTAAATCCAGACGTTTGAGATGGGCAGGACATGTAGCACGTATGGTCGAATCCAGAAATGCATATAGAGTGTTAGTTGGGAGGCCGGAGTGAAAAAGATCTCTACGGAGGCCGAGACGTAGATGGGAGGATAATATTAAAATTAATTTGAGGGAAGTGGGATATGATGATAGAGACTGGATTAATCTTGCTCAGGATAGGGACCGATGGCGGACTTATGTGAGGTCGGCAATGAACCTCCGGGTTCCTTAAAAGTCAGTCAGTAAGTAAATAAGTAAGTAAAATGATTGAATAGTAGCCTAAACAAATGAATTAATAATACCATTCTTTCATTCGTAGTGTTGTGGCTAAGGATACGTCTTTCACCACAAACCCAGCATTCTTTAATCTTTGCCATTTTCTGCGTTCCTCTTAATCTCCTTATTCTCGAACACGCCTAACCTCTGTTCCTCTCTCAAAGTAAGAGTCCAAGTTTCACAACCCTATAGAACAACCGGTAATATAACTGTTTTATAAATTCTAACTTTCAGATTTTTTGACAGCAGACTGGATGATAAAAGCTTCTCAACCGAATAATAACAGGCATTTCCCATATTTATTCTGCGTTTAATTTCCTCCCGAGTATCATTTATATTTGTTACTGTTGCTCCAAGGTATTTGAATGTTTCTACCTCTTCAAAGGATAAATTTCTAATTTTTATATTATTTTACATTTGGTACAATATTCTGGTCACGAGACATAATCATATACTTTGTCTGTTCGGGATCTACTTGCAAACATATCTCTAATAACTGAATCATAATTTTAAAATTCATCAATTAAATAAGAAGGTACCTCCGATCGAGAGCCAACTGCTGTATAAAGCTCACAAGCTATATGTTGGCTTTACTCTCCTTCCGAAGGCAGCCATGTCGGAGGTTTCCTTCACCTCAAGAACTGAACCCGTGTCTTTCGCCTGAACGCCTCCCGTCCACCTAGCTACTTCACGTGCAGCAGCAGATATTTGAACTGTGCCACTAATGTACCCGCGGGGGTTGTCATTAAAGCCAGGGGGCGGCGCCCTTATTACATACCTAGGATCCGACACCATTCATAATTCATGAGGGCGCCGGGGTGGCCGGTAATGGCTGCACCAGCGCCAATTGGCGCTTATTCGGAGCCCGTAGCACATCATCGACTTCTGAATGACCCTCTAAAGTCTTTAATATGGCCGTAATTACAAGAAACCATTTCCGTGAACTTCATAACATAAAATATACGGAGAAGGCGAACAGAGACAAAGACAGCCGTGTTACGAGGAAACTTTGATCATGCCGCCATGTTTACTTTATCGGATTTGTTTTGTAGGATCAACCAAAGGAGATGGAAAAATTAAGCATAATATTAAAAAACAGAAAGCATTATGCGTTAAAAGGCATATTAATAATAATAATAATAATAATAATACTTAGTTACTTACTGGCTTTTAAGGAACCCGAAGGTTCATTGCCGCCCTCACATAAGCCCGCCATTGGTCCCTATCCTGAGCAAGATTAATCCATTCTCTATCATCATATCCTACCTCCCTCAAATCCATTTTAATATTATCTTCCCATCTACGTTTCGGCCTCTCCAAAGGTCTTTTTCCCTCCGGCCTCCCAACTAACACTCTATATGCATTTCTGGATTCGCCCATACCTGCTACATGCCCTGCCCATCTTAAACGTCTGGATTTAATGTTCCTAATTACGTCAGGTGAAGAATACAATGCGTGCAGTTCTGTGTTGTGTAACTTTCTCCATTCTCCTGTAACTTCATCCCTCTTAGCCCCAAATGTTTTTCTAAGCACCTTATTCTCAAACACCGTTAATCTATGTTTCTCTCTCTAAGTGAGAGTCCAAGTTTCACAACCATACAGAACAGCCGGTAATATAACTGTTTTATAAATTCTAACTTTCAGATTTTTTGACAGCAGACTGGATGACAAAAGCTTCTCAGCCGAATAATAACAGGCATTTCCCATATTTATTCTGTGTTCAATTTCCTCCCGAGTATCATTTATATTTGTTACTGTTGCTCCCAGATATTTGAACTTCTCCACCACTTCCAAACATAAATTTCCAAGTTTTATATTTCCATTTCGTACAATATTCTCGTCACGAGACATAATCATATACTTTGTCTTTTCGGGATTTACTTTCAAACCTATCTCTTTACTTGCTTCCAGTAAAATTCCCGTGTTTTCCCTAATCGCTTGCGGATTTTCTCCTAACATATTCACGTCATCCGCATAGACAAGCAGCTGATGTAACCCGTTCAATTCGAAACCCTCTCTGTTATCCTGGACTTTCCTAATGGCATATTCTAGAGCGAATAATAATAATAATAATTGTAATAATAATAGTAATAATAATAGTAATAGTAATAGTAATAAAAATAGTAATAATAATAATAATAATAATAATAATAATAATAATAATAATAATAATAATATGAGACTGATAACACTGGCAATTTCTGCAAATATTTGACATTTATATAACCAGTTTTTACTCATAATTCTCATTGCAACACAGCTAGCAACATTTCGGCCCAATGTGACAAACTGAAAAACTTTCATGATGATACATCTTCCATGATAAGAGTTAAACAGCCACTGGTGTAAACTACGAAGAGGACTTCTGTTAGGAAGAAAAGGAAAGCGGAATCGATCCCAGCACTAAATGTCGGTTCAAGAGACCCTCTGCCAAAGGCAAGGAGAAAAATGAAACAGTTTAATGACAGAGAAAATAAAATACCAACAGGTTAACTGGAACATGTGAACAAGATGGGAGATTATGCTATTATCGCAAAGGAGCAGAAACAAACAGAAGACTAACTGTGCAGGACTGTTTCCTTAGCAACCAACATCTATCAGCTCGTGCGGTACTAGTAATATGCGTTACAAGAGCGGTATGTTGAAGTTTTCATGTTCGAGGAAAAGTTTGAAAACGCGAAACGTAGTTGAGCTTTTTTAATTTCCGAGAATTGAAAGAAAATATACCGCTCGTGTATCGTACATTATTTTGTGCGAAGATCGTTTATTACATACCTGAAAGAGAAAATTCTAATTAGTTGCAATGAAATCTCCATCTTGGTTTCTGTTCAATGACGGCAACTTTGGAAAACAAATATATCTATCTTCAACATTGTTCCTATAAAATGTTTTCTGTGTTTACTATACTGCAGCAGGCCGTGATATACGTCTGTCTTTTTTTCCCCCCAGTCCATGATGAGTCTGGAATCTTGTTTATTTTTTCATGGCTTCCTTAATGTTACTTGCATCACGAATGCAGTAACTTTAGTGGAGTTGTAGAGTTTACTTAATTTTTGCAAATATTTAAAAACGATAATTAACAGTGCAATTTAGGTGAAATTGCAGAGGTAAGTTTCCAATTTATAATTATTACTATATTGGACGTCTTTAAAAATAATATGTTAAATGCCTAAAGTAGTAAAACCAATATGACGCTTAAGCGGTAAGAATAGGGAAATTGTTATGTGTGTTACGTTGGGAATACTGAATGTGGTATTTCACACTTACAGCGTATTGGTTTTGTGCGGAAACCAAGCAAATACGCACGATCTCGCACAATAGTAATATGCGTTACAAGAGCGGTATGTTGACTTTTCATGGTCGATGAAAAGATTGAAAAAGCGAAACGTAGTTGAGCTTTTTTTAATTTCCGAGAACATGAAAACAAACATACCGCTCGTCTATCGTACATTATTTTGTGCGAAGATCGTTTATTACATACCTGAAAGACGAATTTCTAATTAGTTGCAATGAAATCTCCATGTTGGTTTCTGTTTAATGACGGCAACTTCGGAAAACCAAAATCTTTCTTCAGCATTGTTGCTATAAAATGTTTTCTGTGTTTACTATACTCCAGCAGGCCGTGATATACGTCTGTCTTTTTTTTTTTCCACAGTCTATAAATGCGAACTTAAAACAAACGGTAAGGTTATGTAATGATTTATTTTTCATTTTAATATTTTAACAATATTATTTATATAACATATTGCAGTAATAACATCGGCATCTGGAATCTTGTTGATTTTTTCACGGCTTCCTTAATGTTACTTGTATCAGGAATGCAATAAGTTTCGTGGAGTAGTAGACTTTACTTAATTTTTGCAAATATTTAAAAACAATAATTAACATTGCAATTTAGGTGAAATTGCAGTGGTAAGTTTCCAATTTATAATTATTACTATGTTAAACGTCTCTAAAAATAATATGTTAAAAGCCTAAAGCAGTAAAATGAATGTCGCGCTTAAGCGGTAAGAAGAGGGAAATTGTTAGGTATGTTACGTAGGGAATACTGAATGTGGTATCTCACACTTACCGCGTATTGGTGCTGTGCGGAAAAGAAGCAAATACGCACGACCTCGCACAAAATAAAATACCGACAGGTTAGCTGGAACATGTAAACAAGATATGAGATTATGATATTATCGCAAGTGAGCAGAAACAAACAAAAGACTAACTATGCAGGACTGTTTCCTTAGCAACCAACATCTATCCGCTGCGCTGGTGTACATTGACGTACAATTGAATATAAAGTGAAGGGGATATTGGATGAAATAGTATCAACTTTCATAAGGCTAGAACGAGCGAGATAGGTTTAATTCCAAATGACTGTTGATTAAGATTATTTGCAGACGTGGAAAACCGCAGACATAACGACCATTCCACTGTCTGCAGTACTTGCTGTTCAAAGGGTTGCAGTCAGGCCAGGGGCAGCACACACAACCTTCCCGGCTCCGTGCCTTCTCTTTGTTTATCATACATTACAGATGTCGCCCGTATCTCACCTGTCGCAGACAACTGCGAGGCGTTTCCGGGCAGCGTATAAATTTGAGTGACGAACCGCGGGCGCTTCTTCAGCCCCTGCGTGTCGCAAACTGTGGAGCACGTACCACAAACAGCTTCCGCATGTGAGATATTCTTCTACGGACATTTTAAGACGAGAGGCGAGTTGAGTCTTGGGTAGTACAGGCTGTGTACTGGAAGGTCTTGGGTTCAACGTCGGATAGAGGCGTAACTTTCAGAATTGAGATCCTATTAAATGAGTGTCGGGTCGATCCCTGATGGAGCCACATCACCTAAACTGCTCCAGTTTCACTCGATCTCCATAAAGTAGAGTACTGGATATTTTCTAAGAAAAAAAGCTGGCCGGAGCGTGTTCATTTGTTTACATAATTAATCTGTCTGTCCATCCGTTCATTCATTTCATAAAACATCAATTCTAATACTGTAAGTTGCCTGGATTACTGGCTAACAAGAAATTGCCTACTGAATGATGTAAGTATTGCGAGTACGGAAAGGAATGGTGAACGGGAGAAGAGTTCGGGGCAGAAGAAGGTATCAGATGATAGACGACATTAAGATGTAAGGATCATATGAGGAGACAAAGAGGAGGGCAGAAAATAGGGAAGATTGGAGAATGCTGGGTTTGCAGTGAAAGAACTGCCCTTGTTTTCTAGTCTTCAGTAAATGGCGCTTGGCCCACCATAGTTCTGAACCCTTCAAATAACTTAAATAGTGATACGTGATATGTAATTATATTTCTTTCTTTCGAAAATGTAAGAATTCACGATCTCCTATGTACCATTGCCATGGAATGAATAAATGTGTTTTTTTCTTTCTACTTAAAAATTTTATGTTTTGCACATAGGAGTTACTGCAGGAATAACAACGCTATAATCTGAGGCGGTGGCGAAAATGTATTGTATTGTTATTTTAAAAGTCTTGTATATCCTTAAATATCAGTCCTATCAAAATTTTGCATGGAATAAAAATGTACAGAATAGCCTATCAAGTTTTCTGTGCATAAGAAGCTATTTTAATCTTACCTGTCCTCGATTCACTCACAAGTTACTGTAATAACATTATAGCATTATGTCCATCTAGAGAAACTACACTTTCCAATGGTGAATTAATAATTAATTATACAAATCAGTTAATTTAGCTTCCGATATTACTTCATACAAACACAGAAACATTCTCTGTAGGCTATGTTTCATAGCTTTCGATTGTTGTTGTCCAAGGCCCCTTATAGACGAAGTCATTTGTTTTTTATTTCATTACACCGCCTTAGATGGCAGTTATTTTAATTTTAAAACTCATTTATCTCATTCAATATCAGTCCTATCAAAATTTTGCATAGAATAACACATATCGGTAATTATTTTTAAAGAAACTTTTGTTATTTAAAATTTTTTACGAAAATTAATAATAAAGGAGATATTTCGATTTATTTAATTCAAGCCCCCTTATAACCCCCCTTTTAAATAATGTATTTTGAATGCCATATAGCCTAAATTCTAAGTTACAACGAACTTAATTTATATTCCAATTTTCATATAAATCGGTTCAGTCATTATCGCGTGAAAAGGTAACAAACATCCATACAGACAGACATAAAAACAAAAATTTCAAAAAAGCGATTTTCGGTTTCAGGGTGGTTAATTATATATGTTAGGACCAATTATTTTTGGAAAATCGAAAATTACCAGAAAAATTTCGGCTACAGATTTATTATTAGTATAGATGTCTACAGAAAATTTAATTCATAATGTAAACATGAATTATAAACATGGATAAAAGATGAAACTCCAGAACAATAACCTTCTTCAGACCTCCGTGTTTCCACAAGTTCATAAATGTAAGCATTCCTTCGCCGTTGTGTAAATTTACAGTCGCGGTTATATTTCCAACCCTGTGCGCCATAAACAAGGGCTGCAGCGCCACCTCTGCTGGGATGACGGACGGCGCTTCTCACTTCTTTAAATGTGCTGCGCGTATTAAACCAAGAGAAAACGTGATGGAGTGTTCCACACACCGCCCCGAAACAAGAGAGTCTCTGAAACGTTCCCATAGCAACCATAACTATAACACGGTGATGAGTGCTGGAAGAGCATTCCACGTTAATAAAAATCTATATATATATAATTTGAACTGGTAATGGAAATTACGGGAAAACGGCTAAACGGATTTTAATAAATTACTCCTCATTTTGAAGCTTGGAACCCAAAGCTTTTCAGAAAAATAGTAGTTTTCAGTGAAATGTCAATTTTCCTACATAATTTTCCTATTTTCCAAAATTAATCTTTCGTCAGTTTTGAGAACTAATTAATTGCATATCCGAATAAAACAAAACACACACTACAACAAACAATACACTATTACACGAAGGCCATGACCTAAAGGATTGCTGACATAGGGTTCAGATGGCTCAGATTCTTTCACATCATAATGCCAATATGTCGATCTTCATTTGTGTAATTTTTTGGTAACGTATAAAATAGTAATATGCGTTACAAGAGCGGTATGTTGAAGTTTTCATCTTCGAGGAAAATTTTGAAGAAGCGAAACGTAGCTGAGCTTTTTTAATTTCCGAGAATTGAAAGAAAACATACCGCTCGTGTATCGTACATTATTTTGTGCGAAGATCGTTTATTACATACCTGAAAGAGGAATTTCTAATTAGTTGCAATGAAATCTCCATCTTGGTTTCTGTTCAATGACGGCAAACTTGCAAAACAAAAATTATCTATCTTCAACATTGTTGCTTTAAAATGTTTTCTGTGTTTACTATACTCCAGAAGGCCGTGATATAGACTACGTCTGTCTTCCCCCCCCCCCCCCCAGTCTATAAATGCGAACTTAAAACAAACGGTAAGGTTATGTAATGATTTATTTTTCATTTTAATATTTTAACAATATTATTTATATAACATATTGCAGTAATAACATCGGAAAGTTGATTTGTTGATTTTTTCACGGCTTCCTTAATGTTACTTGTATCACGAATGTAGGTGGAGTTGTAGAGTTTACTTAATTTTGAAAATATTTAAAAACAATAATTAACAGTGCAATTTAGGTGAAATTGCAGTGGTAAGTTTCCAATTTATAATTATTACTATATTGAACGTCTCTAAAAATAATATGTTAAAAGCCTAAAGCAGTAAAATCAATATGTTACTTAAGCGGTAAGAAGAGGGAAATTGTTATGTATGTTAGGTTGGGAATACTGAATGTGGAATTTTACACTTTCCACGGATTGGTTTTGTACGGAAACCAAGCAAATACGCACGATCTCGCACAAAATAATTTACAGGTTTGATTCTCTGGTCTGTAGTTTTCCGAGTACAGCTGTGTATTGGATATTAAGAACTACAAAACTTAAAAATGTTTGATGACATTATTACCATTAAAATGAAAATATTATTATAGTTAATGCAACACATATTGGTATTACAGTCTAGTATATACAGTCGCGAAGCTCAATACGTAGTAAATATGCAAACATCAGGTAGTTGCTCACTACCAGGATCGCTAATATCGCCTCATTACAGGGAATGCAAAATAGTCCCGTCACAGTCTATTGTTTCTAGCACCCTCAAAACTCAAGCTTCGTGACTGTATAGGCCTATAGTAGACTGTGATGGTATACTGATGATATGAAAGTGAAACCTTTTGGGGCTTTGTGTAAGTAGACACAGAGAAAGAATATTTTATATTAGATCTTCATTTCTATAATTTACTGAGTAACGGGTATATATATGTTACTGAAAACTATAAAACTTACGTAAGGTAACAATATTGTTATTAAAAATGAAATACTTTTATAGTTATTAATCAAGTGGTGTGGGTCTTTTTCATATATTTAATGGCGGTGTGATATAGATATTTCTATGTCTGAGTCTCTAATTTTCCTTGGTAGTAATTGAGTCGTGCTTCCTATTTAAGCTGCGTCTCTAAACTACATCAAAATTAATTTCATATTTCTTTGGTTTAATCGATTAGATTTGTGATCGCTGCCAAGCATATTTTGTCGTAGGGAAAACAGCATGCCATTTCACTTCTTGCTACCGTGATGAGTAAGTTTATTTCCAGCAACCAGCAACGAATGAAACATGAAGCTGCTAACGATTTACGATGGAGAATTTTATTTAGGGCGCATATAAGATTCTACAACTCTGACATATCATTCGCCTCATTTTCCACATCTCAGCAATAAATTCCTCACAACAGCCTATATTACAGAAAATACTGGATAACATTCATTGTTACACAAATTAATCCAGCAGTATTTGGTAGATCAGTATTGTCTGGAGCAAGCGCAAAAATTACAATTCCTAAGAAAAGACCAAAAGGTATTACTTATTGATAAAATAAGAGGCCTACAAGATTTTGTAGTCTCTTGATCACCTCAGGAAGATCTCTTAGTGGGAAAAAGTGATTCTGCCCTCTACATTTCAGGGTAGTTCACGAAACATGCAGCAGCTATACCAAGATGCTAAGTCTTTTGTTCAAAGCATGACAAACCTTACATTTTCTTAAGTTTCACCTACAATCCGCAATGACCTGAAATAGCTACTGCATTACTCCCACATGGAAAACTCGCTGATCGTCCTGACAATGTTACTTGCGATTTCGCATTGAATCTCAAGAACTGAAGACGGATAAGTTCAAGGAAATGTATTTGGCATAAAAACCATTCAGAGGGAGTATGTTTCATTATTATGGAAGCAAATAACTTTCAGAATGTCTGGTATTCTTCATTGAAAATAAATCTGAAAAATTTTTATTTGAACTTCTTATGAACTTAGTTTGCAGCATTTGCTGCACAAGCCACTAGTTTGTATATAATTAGTATAGTATTAGTATTAGTAGATAAATCTATACTAATAATAAATCTGTAGCCGAAATTTTTCTGGTAATTTTCGATGTTCCAAAAATAATTGGTCTAACATATATAATTAACCACCCTGAAACCGAAAATCGCTTTTTTGAAATTTTTGTATGTCTGTCTGTCTGTCTGTCTGTATGTTTGTTACCTTTTCACGCGATAATGGCTGAAGCGATTTCAATGAAAATTGGAATATAAATTAAGTTCGTTGTAACTTAGATTTTAGGCTATATGGCATTCAAAATACGTTATTTAAAAGGGGGGTTATAAGGGGGCCTGAATTAAATATATCGAAATATCTCGCTTATTATTGATTTTTGTGAAAAATGTTACGTAACAAAAGTTTCTTTAAAAATGATTTCCGATAAGTTTTATCCTTTGAAAAAGTTTGACAGGACTGATATTGAATGAGATAAATGACTTTTAAAATTAAAATAACTGCCATCTAAGGCCGTGTAATGAAATAAAAAACAAATGACTTCGTCTATAAGGGGCCTTGGAAACAACAATCGAAAGCTATGAAACATAGCGTACAGACAATGTTTCTGTGTTTGTATGAAGTAATATCGGAAGCTAAATTAACCGATTTGTATAATTAATTATTATTTCACCATTGGAAAGTGTAGTTTCTCTGGATGGACATAATGCTATAATGTTATTACAGTAACTTGTGAGTGAATTGAGGACAGGTAAGATTAAAATAGCTTCTTATGCACAGAAAACTTGATAGGTTATTCTGTATATTCATTTCCTGTATTTCTTAAAATAATGTTTATGAACATATTCATTTTTATCTCAGAGAATTAACGAACAACGAGAGTGTATTGATTTAGTATGCAGTAATAGTACGTTAGCTTAGCAATCCATTATTGTATAATTCAAATTTTAACTATGCTCAATTGAATCGTGTTAAAATACATAAAATATATATGCAATAAATGCAATGCAAAAAAAAAAATTGGGTAATGAGCCAAGCAGATTATGTTGCGCTGTTGTAAAAGCTGTTCCTCCTGAGATTCAAGAGCTCCCACAACAAATTAAAAACTTTCTAATTCGAGTACATCCGTTATCAACACACTTTTTACATAATATAATATAATATAATATAATATAATATAATATAATATAATATAATATAAACATAATAATAAATCTGTAGCCAAAATTTTTCTGTTAATTTTCGCTTTTCCAAAAATAATTGGTAATAACAATTAAGAAACATGTTAAAGGAATTGTCATTGCACCGAATAAGTGGTCTCTGGATCAAAATGATCGCATTTTAATATTTTAAATACAATTTAAATTAAGTAACATAATAAACGATTTATCCTTCTGTCAAACACGAATGTTCCCTGGATCAAATGTCCTATTTTAATTATGTAATTACTTTATATTTATTTCTAACGGGTGCAGCGGAGCGCACGGGTACTGCTAGTAAATAAATAAATACATTATTATTATTATTATTATTATTATAATTATAATTATTATTATTATTATTATTATTAATAGACCTACACACAAAACATGCGCACACAAACTATAAATATAAAATAATCCATAGAACAACTGAAAGTCGTGTCGAATGAATTTCGGTTGAACTCAGTTCAAGTCTGGTTCAAACACGTCGAAGTCAGGGGGCAAATAGAGTAAGCCGCCTGTCCTTCTGTATTGTTGCGTCATTTCTGGAGGCGAATCGAGCGATCAGCAGCTAGAATGTTCGCTGCGTTTGCAGACTCTTTGCAATCCCGGGGACGAGCGTTACTGCCGTACAAGTTGAGTCTCTGAAATGACTTCGCCATACTCGTTCGTAAGCAAGTATCCAGACAGCGCACTGGCATTAATAGAATGGACTTTTGCTTTATTTAGACCTCAGCATGAATTTATTAAAAGTTCCGGAGTTGTAAATACTTATAAACAGGTAGTTCAGGAAAAGAGGGTTATAATTTTGGCAACATCCTATTCCCCAAGAAAAGTAAAATAACTTCCAATAAACATGGAGGTCTAAACACAATACTGACGGAGATATATGGCCTTCATTGTGCTCTTTTGTGGTGTTCAGTTATTTTTACAGCGTTCATTACTTCGTCGCATTTGTTTCAGAATAATTCAATCTATAGTTGCCAACGAGCCTGCTGTTATAATATGGCAAAATTATAGTTATGCAAAGAAAATTTGATCCTTTGGAATATTCAAAGTCCCAGATACAAGACACTGCGCATGATCGCAGGCCCAGAGCACTGATACACAAGATAACGCATAATTGAGTTGTTTGTTGTTGGAACTTGTCCAGAAACTCACTTGAGAAATAATATGTTGTAAATAATAAATAAACGAGAGTGACCTGAATTCCTTTAAAGTAGCAAAAAAAAAAAAAAAAAACAACATTAGAAGGCGTTATAAAATTGAAATACGTGATTTTAACCAGGTAAATTAGAAGCAGTTCAATTTTAAATTAAAGCAAACATCTTACTTTCGGGTTTGAGAAGTTGTACGAAAACTTTTCTGTGGAATGTTACCCAATTTCTGTCCATGATAAATTCTTTCAAGGAGATTATCTATTTATTTACTTATTTATTTATTTTTATTTATTTTTATTTATTTATATATACATTTATTTATTTATTTGCTTATTTACTTATTTACTTAGTTACTTATTTATTTATTTACTTATTTATTTATTTACTTATTTACTTACTTTCTTATTTATTTATTTACTTATTTATTTATTTATTTATTTATTTATTTATTTATTTAGTTATTTATTTACTTACTTATTTGCTTACTTATTTACTTACTTATTTCATTACTTACTTATTTACTTATTTATTTATTTACTTATTTATTTACTTATTTATTTATTTATATATATACATTTATTTATTTGCTTATTTATTTATTTACTTATTTATTTACTTCTTTACTTATTTACTTAGTTACTTATTTATTTATTTACTTATTTATTTACTTATTTATTTAGTTATTTACTTTCTTATTTACTTACTTATTTACTAACTTATTTACTTATTTGCTTACTTATTTGCTTAGTTATTTACTTACTTATTTACTTATTTATTTGTTTATTTACTTACTTATTTATGTACTTACTTATTTACATACTTATTTATTTACTTATTTATTTACTTTCTTATTTACTTACTTATTTACTAACTTATTTACTTATTAGCTTACTTATTTGGTTACTTATTAACTTATTTATTCATTTATTTATTTATTTACTTATTTATATACTTATTTATTTACTTACTTATTAATATACTTATTTATTTACTTATTTATTTACTTACTTATTTATATACTTATTTATATACTTATTTATTTACTTATTTATTTACTTACTTATTTATATACTTATTTATTTACTTATTTATTTACTTACTTATTTATTTACTTATTTATTTACTTACTTATTTATATACTTATTTATATACTTATTTATTTACTTATTTATTTACTTACTTATTTATTTACTTATTTATTTACTTACTTATTTACTTATTTATTTACTTACTTATTTATATACTTATTTATTTACTTATTTATTTACTTATTTATTTACTTATTTATTTACTTACTTATTTATATACTTATTTATTTACTTATTTATTTATTTACTTACTTATTTACTTATTTATTTACTTACTTATTTATTTACTTATTTATTTACTTACTCATTTATATACTTATTTATTTACTTACTTATTTACTTACTTATATACTTATTTATTTACTTACTTATTTATATACTTATTTATTTACTTATTTATTTACTTATTTATTTACTTATTTATTTACTTATTTATTTACTTACTTATTTATTTACTTATTTATTTACTTATTTATTTACTTATTTATTTATATACTTATTTATATACTTATTTATTTACTTATTTATTTACTTATTTATATACTTATTTATTTACTTATTTATTTACTTATTTATTTACTTATTTATTTACTTATTTATTTATGTACTTATTTATTTACTTATTTATTTATTTACTTATTTATTTACTTACTTATTTATATACTTATTTATATACTTATTTACTTATTTATTTACTTATTTATTTACTTACTTATTTATATACTTATTTATTTACTTATTTATTTACTTACTTATTTACTTACTTATATACTTATTTATTTACTTACTTATTTATATACTTATTTATATACTTATTTATTTACTTATTTATTTACTTATTTATTTACTTACTTATTTATATACTTATTTATTTACTTATTTATTTACTTATTTATTTACTTATTTATTTACTTACTTATTTATATACTTATTTATTTACTTATTTATTTACTTATTTATATACTTATTTATTTACTTATTTATTTACTTACTTATTTACTTATTTATTTACTTATTTATTTACTTACTTATTTATATACTTATTTATATACTTATTATTTACTTATTTATTTACTTATTTATTTACTTATTTATTTACTTACTTATTTATATACTTATTTATTTACTTATTTATTTACTTACTTATTTACTTATTTATTTATTTATTTACGTCTATAACAGGGCAAAGCCTCAACTGCAATAGGCTGTATAGATATTTGTTTAAAACATAGAATTGCAGATAACAATAAAAAAGAGATAAAACAGATACAAATGCAAGATACAAAAGTAGGCTAAATACAAATTAAAAATGAAAAATGCAGAAAAAGAAAACAGACAAATAGATACTACCTAAATAAAGACACAGATATAGACATAAATGAAAAATACAAAATAAAAATAATGAAAAATAGATACTGTAAGTATAAATATCATAGCCACCAAAGAATGTAAAATGTAGCTATAATTGGCAAATTGCAGAGTAACAAATAGATAGCAATATTATTTCAAATCAACTACCTTCAGTATATTAATAACAAAATGTTTATATTTCATGTAAGAAATGCTGAAATCTAGATCTCATGTTTTATACATTTCATTGAAATCTGAACACATTTTTAACACTGGTGAATTTTTATGTGCTGAAATTTTTGGTTTTTTATGCTCGACTATGCCGAAATGTAGTAATTATACACCTGGTAGCAGCCCTTTAATGAACCTCATTAAAGTACATCTATTCATTAAAGTTCAGGTTTTCCACCAATCAGAAAGCAATATGAAAGCGCAAGTATCAATTATTCTCGGATATGCAATCGAAAGACAACTAGCGAAACGTCACGGAGGCTGGAAATCCAATACTGTCGCAGAAGGTTATGTTCGGTTTCTATAATAATTAGCGTTAATTGTAAATAATATTCAAATAAATTCAATTTGTCATCTCGTTTTTCAATGTCTAATTCAATTTCAAGGTTATATCAAGATTAATGTTTCTTTTACTCTCTAGATTATATCAAAGTCAATGACATTTGTTCCTCGGAAAAAATCAATACTTTCGCGTCTGCGCACATCTCACAATTTACGAGGTATTGCACAAGGTCAGTTCCGCTCTTCAGTCAGATAAGAATAACATGAATACTTATGAATAATTTGAAGTTAGAAATAATGGTCGAGCATAAAAAGTCGTATGAAACTTGACTGTAATGGTAATTAAGACGCTCGTATGAAAATTATGAAACTCGCTTGCGCACGTTTCATAAACAAACATACTCGCGTCTTAATTACTCCCATTATAGGCTCGTTGCAGAATGTACTATTAACAGCTGTTGTAAATCGTCATAAAATGCAAGGAAAGTTACATTTCATTTCCGTAAAAAAATTACCGACTTTTCGGGTGTATAGCTCTTTAAGGACGTGTCAACAAACGTAAATTACACCCGTTAACAAAAACAATCTTCTATGTGTGACTGATCATTCCTGAAAGTTTGTCGGTTAGGTACTGTTACACCCTGTATAGTAACTAAATTGCAAGGAAAAGTGTACAAAGTGTGCTGGAATATATGCATCTCCTCGGCAGCGATGTTATTGTGGGATGGATGCTCAAACGGCTCGTATAAACTGCTGACAACAGGAGTGAACGTGCCAGAAGAAAGAATTGGATTGTCTGACAAATGCAGCCAGTCGTTCTGTGCAGAATATCCGGACAAACTGATGACGTATCAAAATAGAGATTAAGAGCTGCCGTTTGGCGCTGGTACAAAAATAATTCTAGTAAGCAGTACTTCCTTCAGCCTGGAGTTTCTTATGCACATTTCGCATACACGATTATAGAATTTTGAGTTCTGGTTCAACACAAACAGCACCATACTAGTGGCTTGTGCAGCAAATGCTGCAAACTAAGTTCATTAGACGTTCAAATAAACATTTTTCAGATTTATTTTCAATGAAGAATACCAGACATTCTGAAAGTTATTTGCTTCCATAATAATGAAACATACTCTCTCTCGAGCCAATACTGAAGAGAACCACGCATATAAATATCTACACCACACCGCCATTAAATATATGAAAAAGACCCAACCCCACTTGATTAATAACTATAAAAATACTTGATTTTTAATAATATTATTATCTTACGTAAGTTTTATAGCTTTCAGTAACATATACTATATATACTATATAGCCGCCACTCAGTAAAATATAGAAATCAAAATCTAATTTAAGTTATTCTCTACATCTACTTATATAACCCCAAAAAGTTTCACTTTCATATCATCAATATAGCATTAATATGTATAATTAATGAAAAATAGTCACATCATGGTATTAACTTCAATAATATTTCATTTCTAATGGTAATAATGTCATCACACCACCTCAAGTTTTGTAGTTTTTAATATCCAATACACAGCTATACCCAGAAAATTACACACCACAGAATCGAACCTGTAAATTATTTTTAGTAAGTTAAGTTTTTAATAACCAATTTAATTTGAGCTCTAAATATGTCAGCATTCTTGCAGATCATGGCCTTCGTGTAATATTGTTTACTGTAGTGTGTGTTTTGTTTTATTCTGAAATGTAATTAGCTAGTTCTCAATACTGACGAGAGATGGATTTTGGAAAATAGGAAAATTATGTTGAAAAATGGACATTTCACTGAAAACAACTATTTTTCTGAAAAACTTTGAGTTCCGAGCTTCAAAATGAGGTGTCATTCATTAAAATCCGTTCAGCTGTTTTCCCGTAATTTCCATTACCAGTTCAAATTATATATAGATTCTGTGTTTAATTTTAAACTTCCTAGAAATGTAATCCATCTTGAAGATAGATCAGTTTAAAATATTGCTTAAACGTAAGCTTTGACGTTCTGAATTTAAGCCGTTCAGTTGGCAATCCTGTATTTCTACTTAATTGTTCATTACTAAAATTATACAGGGTGAATGAACAATAAGTATGTAATATTCCTAATAACTTCTTAAATTTTAATTTTACAAAAACAAGTTTTATACAAAAGCTGTTGAAAATAAACCATACAATATGATACCAGTGTTAGAGAAACGTTATTAAGGCATACAGGTTGTATCAATAAACTTTATTTTTTTAACGACACTATATTTTAAGATTTACATATTCCGAATCTCCACTAAATTTTACGTATGGATGTGTAGAAATTTTACCCATTCACTCTTTTCGTGTCTTTTAACTACAGAGTGTAACAAAAGTTTCTGTAACAGTATGTTAAAATTATTCTCTTGTTAATTTCAATTTTTTCAGGAAGCATGACCAAATTTTTTATAAATATTTGGGGCTAAGAGGGATGAAGTTACAGGAGAATGGAGAAAGTTACACAACACAGAACTGCACGCATTGTACAGTATTCTTCACCTGACATAATTAGGAACATTAAATCCAGACGTTTGAGATAGGCAGGGCATGTAGCACGTATGGGCGAATCCAGAAATGCATATAGAGTGTTAGTTGGGAGGCCGGAGGGAAAAAGACCTTTGGGGAGGCCGAGACGTAGATGGGAAGATAATATTAAAATGGATTTGAGGGAGGTGGGATATGATGATAGAGAATGGATTAATCTTGCTCAGGATAGGGACAGATGGCAGGCTTATGTGAGGGCGGCAATGAACCTCCGAGTTCCTTAAAAGCCAGTAAATAAGTAAGTAAGTATCCTGATCTATGTACACAGAAAAAATTCATGATAGAGTGTTTAAATTCTATCAATATTATAAATCAACAGTTCCTTTCAAACAGAGTAAATAATAAACACACTGTATACTATAGTATTATCATTTTTATTTTGATACAACCGATAGGAGGTACCAGGCAGTATTGACGATTATGTTGGACATAGGTTGAACATGGTCCTGAAAAACTGAACAAGAAATTTAAAAATAGTTTTATAGATATGAGTAGACAATTGTATTTTTCCACTCTTTTTGACATTACTGGACACAGATCACACCATTAAAATCCGGAACAATCTTGGGAAATCCAGAACGTCTGGCAACCCTGAGCTCGGCACAGTCAATTCAGTGTCCAAGAACATTATGTGAGAAATTTACTGGATGACCATCATGATACAACTACATGTTTCATCTTACCACAAAGGGAACCTCCTCCAGAAAAGATTAGAGGTTTTTGGCAAAGATGTAGGCCTACTTACTTTTCGCAGTTGAGAGGGACTGGAAGTAGGATGAGACGGCGTACCAGCTGAAAAACGCCGTCTAGCGGTCTAACGGCGAAACACCGACCCTAAGTTGTCTGTCAAAAATATTTATTTTGGCCTCTTTACCATCCATTAAATTTAATGGAGGACTACTGGGACACCCGGTATCCATGACACGGGCCTACCAGCTTCACGTCCCTTTCGAACGATTTTTATCGCCTTTAAGGCTATAGAACGGTGAAAATAAAGAAAAAAAACATTGAAAAAGAAGAAATTTTGTTTTTAACTCTAAAAAATAAAATAATTTTTCAGTTTTCTAAATCTGTGCTTATTTTGGTCCTATGGTAATTTAAAGTCCCTCAGGACGAATTTAAAGGGACCAGCAGTGCGTGGAGCTGCAGCCCTTTAAACACACTCAGCTGCCATTCTGACAGACTTTGTTCTTCATTCTAATTTGTTTCATATGAAAGAATTTCTACCACTTAGTCTAAAAAAGAATCTTATTCAGACGCTTGTAATGCCCATTTTGATTATTGCGATTCCTTGCTAACTAATGTAAGTTCACTCTTAGCTGAGAGACTACAACGTGTTCATAATGTGTGCATACGATTCATCTGCAATACTCGTAAATTTGACCATATAACACCTTCCCTCCAGTTACTTTCATGGGTGCGTCTGAAGGAACGAAGAACAATACATTCACTGTCTCTTCTGTTTAGAATCATGCATACTTCTACTCCGAATTATCTGTTATCGCGCTTTCAATTTCTTACAACTCTTCCAAACCGACATCAAGCACTTCTTTCTATTCCTCATCATAGAACGTCTTTATACTCATCTTCCTATACTGTAGAAATACCTCGCCTCTGGAATTCGTTACCTAATGACGTCAGGGACTGCAGGACTTTATCACAATTCAAAATTAAATTGGAAAATTTTGTCGTAGTTAATGTTTTTTTAGGTATTGCTAGAAGTATTGATTTGTGTTTTTTTCTTTTTCTTTTTTAATCTAGATTAAAACTGCAAGTTTCTTGTTTATGTTAGTTAATTAGTTAGGATACAATTAATTATGATACTTAATCACTCATTTAAAGTTTGTATGACTGCAACCTGTGTATATTTTTGTGTGGCTTTACTTTGTTTATAGTGTTTTTTTCTCTCTCTCTCTCTTTATTTCTTGTGTAGCTTTACTTTGTATATAGTGTATTTTTTCTGTTTATTTCTATTATTGTATTTGTATTCCTGGTGTTGTGGAAGAGAAGGCCTGGTGGCCTTAACTACACCAGAATAAATAAATAAATAAAAAATAAAAATAAATAAAAAAATAAATAAATAAATAAATAAATAAATAAATAAATAAATAAATAAATAAATAAATAAATAAATAAATAAATAAATAAATGTAGCACGTATGGGCGAATCCAGAAATGCATATAGAGTGTTAATTGGGAGACCGGAGGGAAAAAGACCTTTAGGGAGGCCGAGACGTAGATAGGAGGATAATATTAAAATGGATTTGAGGGAGGTGGGGTATGATGATAGAGACTGGATTAATCTTGCACAGGATAGGGACAGATGGCAGGCTTATGTGAGGGCGGCAATGAACCTCCAAGTTCCTTAAAAGCCAGTAAGTAAGTAAGTAAGTAAGTAAGTAAGTAAGTAAGTAAGTAAGTAAGTAAGTAAGTAAGTAAGTAAGTAAGTAAGTAAGTATCCTGATCTATGTATACAGAAAAAATGCATGATAGAGTGTTTAAATCCTATCAATATTATAAATCAACAGTTCCTTTCAAACAGAGTAAAAAATAAACATACTGTATACTATAGTGCTATCATTTTTATTTTAATACAACCCGATAGGAGGTGCCAGGCAGTATTGACAATTATGTTGAACATAGGTTGAAAAGGGTCCTGAGAAATTGAACAAGAAATTTAAAAATAGTTTTATAGAAATGAGTACACAATTGTATTTTTCCACTCTTTTTGACATTACTGGATACAGGTCACACCATTAAAATCCAGGACAATCTAGGGAAGTCCAACCTTGGGGTCGGAACAGTCAATTCAGTGTTCAAGAACATTATGTGTGAAATTTACTGGACGACCATCATGCTACAACTATATGCTTTATCATACCACCACGGGAACCTCCTGCAGAAAAGATGAGAGAGGTTTTTGGCAAATATCAGGTAGTTTTAGCAGTTGAGAGGGACTGGAAGTAGGATGAGACAGCGTACCAGTTGAAAAACGCCGTCTAGCGGTCTAATGACGAAACACCGACCCTAAGTTATCTGTCAAAATTATTTATTTTGACATCTTCTACCACCCATTAAATTTAATGGAGGGACTATTGGGACACCCGGTATCTATGACACGGGCCTAGCAGCTTCACGTCCCTTTCGAACGATTTTTATCGCCTTTAAGGCTATAGAACGGAGAAAATAAAGGAAAAAAAAAAACCATTAAAAATGGAAATTTTGTTTTTAACTCTAAAAAATAAAATAATTTTTCAGTTTTCTAAATTTGTGCTTATTTTGGTCCTATGATAATTTAAAGTCCCTCAGGACGAATTTAAAGGGACCAGCAGTGCGTGGAGCTGCAGCCCTTTAAACTGACACTCAGCTGCCATTCTGACAGACTTTGTTCTTCATTCTAATTTGTTTCATATGAAAGAATTTCTACCACTTAGTCTAAAAAAGAATCTTATTCAGACGCTTGTAATGCCCCATTTTGATTATTGCGATTCCTTGCTAACTAATGTAAGTTCACTCTTAGCTGAGAGACTACAACGTGTTCATAATGTGTGCATACGATTCATCTGCAATACTCGTAAATTTGACCATATAACACCTTCCCTCCAGTTACTTTCATGGGTGCGTCTGAAGGAACGAAGAACAATACATTCACTGTCTCTTCTGTTTAGAATCATGCATACTTCTACTCCGAATTATCTGTTATCGCGCTTTCAATTTCTTACAACTCTTCCAAACCGACATCAAGCACTTCTTTCTATCCCTCATCATAGAACGTCTTTATTCTCATCCTCCTATACTGTAGAAATACCTCGCCTCTGGAATTCGTTACCTAATGACGTCAGGGACTGCAGGATTTTATCACAATTCAAAATTAAATTGGAAAATTTTGTCTTAGTTAATGTTTTTAGGTATTGCTAGAAGTACTGATTTGTGTTTTTTTTTTCTTTTTCTTTTTTAATCTAGATTAAAATTGCAAGTTTCTTGTTTATGTTAGTTAATTAGTTAGGATACAATTAATTATGATACTTAATCACTCATTTAAAGTTTGTGTGACTGCAACCTGTGTATATTTTTGTGTGGCTTTACTTTGTTTATAGTGTTTTTTTCTCTCTCTCTCTCTTTATTTCTTGTGTAGCTTTACTTTGTATATAGTGTATTTTTTCTGTTTATTTCTATTATTGTATTTGTATTCCTGGTGTTGTGGAAGAGAAGGCCTGGTGGCCTTAACTACACCAGAATAAATAAATAAATAAAAAATAAAAATAAATAAATAAATAAATAAATAAATAAATGTAGCACGTATGGGCGAATCCAGAAATGCATATAGAGTGTTAATTGGGAGACCGGAGGGAAAAAGACCTTTAGGGAGGCCGAGACGTAGATAGGAGGATAATATTAAAATGGATTTGAGGGAGGTGGGGTATGATGATGGAGACTGGATTAATCTTGCACAGGATAGGGACCGCTGGCGGGCTTATGTGAGGGCGGCAATGAACCTTCGGGTTCCTTAAAAGCCATTTGTAAGTAAGTAAGTAAGTAAGTAAGTAAGTAAGTAAATAAATAAATAATTTTACTTTTCATTCAGTTCATATTTCGCACTGTTATGTAGGAGAAAAATGTGTGTGGTAGACCTGTATAGAAAGGAAGGATATCGATGGTATATTATATCTTATACATACTACATTTCGATACTCGTTTTCTCAATTGTTCAATTTTTCAACATTTTGTAACGTTCAAAATGCTCTAATGAATGCAGTTTTTCTCCAATCTCAGTGAAATTTTGCACAAAAGTCCACAAAGCATGTGAAGTATACTGACATGTGTTTTCTTCTCCTATTGAAAGTATTCAAATCACCATGTGTTGAGGATGTGATAAATTTAAAAGAATTGAGAAATTAACAAGTAAAAAGGTAAATATTTTTTTTTGTCAAAAAGTGATTGGAAAAATATGGAAAATATGTGTCATATTTTACATACATCTATCAGGAATAAATTAAATATAAATTTAAAGGAAAATTACGTAAAAAAAAAAGGTAAAGGTATCCCCGTCACACGCCATAAAGGCACTTGGGGGCATGGAGGTAGAGCCCCATGCTTTCCATGACCTCGGCACTTGAATGAGGTGGTCGGCACCACGCTCCGACCACCTTCTACCTCCGTTAGAGACCCCGAACTCAATTTTATAGGAGGCTGAGTGGACATCGGGGCCGTTCTGGAAGTTTGGCAACGAAAAAAATCTCATCACCCGGGATCGAACCCCGGACCTTCCAGTTCGTAGCCAGCTGCTCTACCAACTGAGCTACCCGACCGCCGAAAAATTAGGTAAACTTTGAAAATTGGAACAATTATAATCTATACTAATAATAAATCTGTAGCCAAAATTTTTCTGGTAATTTTCGATTTTCCAAAAATAATTGGTGTTAACATGTATAATTAACCATTCTGAAACCGAAAATCGCTTTTTTGAAATTTTTGTTTGTATGTCTGTCTGTCTGTCTGTCTGGATGTTTGTTACCTTTTCAAGCGATAATGGCTGAACCGATTTATATGAAAATTGGAATATAAATTAAGTTCGTTGTAACTTAGATTTTAGGCTATATGGCATTCAAAATACTTAATTTAAAAGGGGGGTTATAAGGGGGCCTGAATTAAATAAATCGAAATATCTCGCTTATTACTGATTTTCGTGATAAATATTACATAACAAAAGTTTGTTTGAAAATAATGTCCAATAAGTCTCATTCTATACAAAATTTTGATAGGACTGATATTTAATGAGATAAATGAGTTTTAAGATTACAATAATAACGCCATCTAAGGCACTGCACTGAAATAAAAACAAATGACTTCGTCTATAAGGGGCCTTGGACGACAACAACAATCGAAAGCTATGAAAGATAGCCTACAGAGAAAGTTTCTGTGTTTGTATGAAGTAATATCGGAAGCTAATTAATTGTTTAATTATTATTCACCATTGGAAAGTGTAGTTTCTCTAGGTGGTCATAATTCTACAATGTTATTACAGTAACTTCTGAAACATATAGCAAGTAATATAAAGTATACACATTAAAACTAAATGATATGTCAATCTTCATTAAACTATGGTTGCATGTAATAACAAATAAGAAACATGTTAAAGGAATTGTCATTGCACCAAATGAGTGGTCTCTGGATCAAAATGACCACTTTTTAATTTTTTAAATACAATTTAAATTAAGTGACATATTAAACGATTTATCCTTCTATCAAACACGAATGTTCCCTGGATCAAACGTCCTATTTTAATTATGTAATTACTTTATATTTATTTATGCTCGACCATGCCGAAATGTAGTAATTATGCACCTGGTAGCAGACCTTTAATGCATGTCATTAAAGTACACCTACTCATTAAAGGTCAGGTCTTTCAGCCAATGACGACTCAGGTTACAACTGTTTAGCCAATTGCAGGTCAGCTTTCTACCGTTATAAAACCGCAAGTATCGATTATTCTCGGATATGCAATCGAAAGAGAATTAGCGAAAAGTCACGGAGGCTGGAAATCCAATACTGTCGCAGAAGGTTATGTTCTGTTACTATAATAATTAGCGTTAATTGTAAATAATATTCAAATAAATTTAATTTGTCATCTCGTTTTTCAATGTCTAATTTAATTTCAATGTTATCTCTGTAGGTTCTTATGGCCTAGCAAGGTCATTGTGAACATCTGTTCCTCGGAAAAAAATCAATACTTTCGCGTCTGCGCACATCTCACAACATATGGGACATTGGTCAAGGTCAGATACAAAGAAAATTAATAATATCAAGTTAGAAATATGGTCGAGCATAAAAAGTCGTATGAAACTCGCCTATAATGGTAATTAAGAAGCTCGTGTGAAAATTATGAAACTCGCTTGCGCTCGTTTCATAAATATCCATACTCACTTCTTAATTACCTTCATTATAGGCTCGTTGCATAATGCACTATACTAACTGGTGCAGCGGAGCGCACGGGTACGGCTAGTTCAATAATAAAAAAGTAAAAAATAAAAAAAAAACAAAAATCAATTACAAGTAAATTAATTTGAATATCAAAGTGATAATTTGTGTATTGCATGAACATGTTGTAAGAAATATGTGGTAAAAGTTTCAGATTGATTGGTGTAAAAGTGTTGAAGTTAGAAATTTTCAAGGTCCATAGTCTTAAATCCTCCACTGGAATTGAACCAATGAACCTGGGTTCCAGTGGCGAACATGTGACAACTATATAGCCAATTCAACCGTCATAAATATTGCAGGCTAGGCCTCGAACACAAGGCATTCGTCCCTTGTGGTCGCAATGCTTTGTACTCCAGGCGAAGTGATAAAGTCAAGACAGACTGGGAAGGTATAAACAGGTTTGTACATTATAAATTCTGGATCTTTGTGAGCGCAATGAGAGTCTCATTTTTCAGTCTTTATTCACTTCCCCGTTTCAAAGAAGTTATATCCCCCTTATTAGGCACTTTCATATAGTGACAGGATAACGTATGGATATGTCTTGCTTGTACACTTTTTGCCTCACTTCGCAGCCATGCTTGCTGGTGTAAAATAACTTTTATTAATACGGCCAGGAAATCTGTCAAAGCGCTCTTTGTTGTTGGTTCGGTTGCATCTTGGTATGTGTCTGGTTATTTCACACAATGCGACAAAATTAATATTCAAAATAAGAAATCGCAGATAGCTCGTAGCTATAAATCTGCTACAAGACCTGTTCTCACAGACGCGGCCGATTCCAACTTCATCTTGGAATCAACACTCTAAGCTAAGGAAAACGCTGTGAAAACTTTCTTGGTTTGTATAAATGGTGCTATCTCTTTTTCTTACAGCCTATAACAAAGAGATATCTCTTTTCAACAGACGTGGTTTTGTAAAGTCAATTTATTTCGTACGATGTTTCATTTCACTAATTTATGGGCTTACAAAATGGCTGACAAACAAAACATTAAAATGGACTACAATATTCAGAAAAGAGGCGCTACTATCACCAACAAATGAATAAACCATGGCCAACTTAATTAGTAACCTAACTTCAAAACTAAACAAATGAAGGTACTCAATATAAATTATATAGACAAAGCCTCCTTGTTTACTTTCAAATTGTTATCACATTTCAAAAGTTGGTAGAATTCGGGTCAGTCCATTCTTAGCAGATTTTAGGTGTGTCCTTTTCTATCAATTGTTGAATGACCGGCCCCGCAATGAGCATCATGTCAATAACGTAACAAACAAATGCGACACAATAAAACAAAATAAAGTTAATATCGAATTTTTAACATATTTTCATATTATAATATTTTGAAATTCGTCTATAACACTATAAAATAATACAGAAAATAACAAATAATATTTAAGCCTACATCTACACCATGTTTATATTATTGTGCAGTTCAAAGTACAGGGACATCATTTTATTTTTACTAACATATTTAATATTAGCTTGGCTATACCTCTGGATCAACGCCGTTTGCTACCCCTTTCCACGACTGGAGTTCTATGATACTGGCGTAATATACAAACAAATCACTTTACTATGTATAGGAGGGAAGAAAAGTAGTTCATCCATTTACGTAAACTAGGAAATATCGCGCTTTTGAGTTTGATCATTTTCATTAGGTTTTTGTTTAATCAAAATACAGTACAGTATTAACAATGAGTGTTTTTACTCACGAACTGAGCTGTCCATGTGGACGTATTCATTATGCAGTGTATATTATACTGTCTACAGCACATTAGCGTACAATATAGAGAATGAAGTTAAATTGAAAAATAATCATAATATGGATATTTAAACACATTTTTTTAAATGGTGGACGTTTATTTCGATACAGGCTTCAGTCCTTTTGTGCATATATCGCACTATAGACTATTGTACCTAATTTTAAGTACCAGTTTCGTCCTTCGTACTAGTAACTCATGTTGAAATAATTCTGTACCTACTTTATAAAAAGAGTACCTTACGTACTGTAAATTCAATCTTCACTTCTGCCCGATCCGAAAATATAAAATTACTCAGACATACTATCTACTGTCCGTCCAAGTGGTTATGTCGTAGGGTCGTAGAAAGGGGGGGAATCACGTGACACTTAATTACATAACGAGGCCCTTTCATTTAAATTATTTTAAACAGTTGTATAATATTACGTAAACGCCCAATTCCTAACAGAAATTAATGTTCTCAGAAAAGAGCTAAGACAGCCCAGCCACTAGCTGGCGAATAAAAGCTGGTGGGGGAAACCGGGATGCGACGTAGGCAATTGGACGACAGTACCTGTGCGAAAATGTTTCAATATTGAAAGCTCTTTCGTCACTGGAAAACGCGAACATATTTTTGGAACGTACTGTTTACTATGACCGTAAAGCTACTATGACTGTATATGCGATCTTGGATCTGTGTGGAGGACGGTTGAACTTCATTAGTAGAGGGGGTGGGAGTGAAGTACATTCAAAAACCCAGGTACAACAAAAAATTGAAGTAAAAATAAAATGATGTCCCTGTATTATCCATTACACAAATCGATTAAACATTACTTGTTGCGATTGTAGAATTCGTACATATCTGTGTCTGTTGTCCTTTTAAAACTTCTACAAAATTTCCACCCCCTTGGATCATTCTCCCATCGTTTCGTTACATTTATCTGATACTTCTTTCCGAACTTCAAAATATCCACCCAAATTTCCCTCCATGATTCTCCATCTATCAACTGTTTCCTTAACTAAGGTACCTCTTGTATTTCTAAGAGTACAAATAAATAACGGAGACATTTTAATTAAAATCAGATTACGATGAAAGAGTAATGGAACGGAGAAAAATTCTCCCCGGCGCAGGGATTTGAACCCGGGTTTTCAGCTCTACGTGCTGATGCCTTATTCACTAAGCCACACCGGATACCACCCCGGCGTCGGACAGATTCGTCTTGGATTCCCTCTAGTGGCCGCCCTCTGCACTACGTCATAGATGTCTATGAACGTAGGACTGAAGTCCACACATGTGCTGAGGTGCATCGTTATGAGTGACTAGTTGGTCGGGATCCGACGGAATAAGCGCCGTCTTAAATCACAAAGTGATTTACGCATATCATGTATATTATTTTAATGTACCGAAGTACATATGGTATTTCCATTACTCTTTCATCGTATGATGACGCAGAATATCTGCATGGAAATATCATATGTACTTCGGTACATTAAAATAATATAAAACCAGATTGTTCTTGTAAGTAAAATGTGAGTGAATGTATTGAACTAGATGATTTGCTGATGATATGCCGTTGTTAACAGAAGAGGAGACGATACTAAGGTATATTCTACTGGAGCTAAATGACAGCTGTGAGCAGTGTGGGATGAAGTCATATTTCAACAAGACGAAGATCATAGTTATCGGAACAAAATTAAAGAAGGTAAACATGCGAAACAGTAGAGCAAATGGACAGCTTCAAATACTTGGGGTGTACTATAAGCAGTAACATGAGCTGCTGCCACGAAGTCAAAAGGACGATAGCAATGGCAAAGGAAGCTTTTAATGGCCACACAGAACAACCGATAATATAACTGTTTTATAAATTCTAACTTTCAGATTTTTCGACAGCAGACTAGATGACAAAAGCTTCTCAACCGAATAATAACAGGCATTTCCCATATTTAGTCTGCGTTTAATTTCCTCCCGGGTGTCATTTATATTTGTTACTGTTGCTCCAAGATAATTTGAATTTTTCTACCTCTTCGAAGGATATTTCCATTTCATACAATATTCTCGTCACGAGACATAATCATATACTTTGTCTTTTCGGGATTTACTTCCAAACCTATCTCTTTACTTGCTTCAAGTAGAATTTCCGTGTTTTCCCTAATCGTTTGTGGATTTTCTGCTAACATATTCAATAATAATAATAATAATAATAATAATAATAATAATAATAATAATAATAATAATAATAGTAATAATAATAATGATGATGATGTTTTATGATAAAATAATAATAATAATAATAATAATAATGATGTTTTATGATAATATAATAATTTATTTATTTATTTATTTATTTAGAATATTAACGTGCAAAAACAACAGCACAAGGCCAATTACAGTTTTGCACGATACAAAACAGAACAAAACAACAAATGATGATGAGAATGAATGATAGAAAATGGCAATGAGATGAAATACAAACAATATAATAGTCTACATCAATCATTGGTCAAATAATAATTATAAAATTATTACAATGAGAATTGAAATAATGGAATGGTCTACATGAATCAATAGACCAAATGCAAGAAATATATGGACAAATAATTATTAAAATTAGATCAGTGAGTTAAAACTCAAAGATATACTACACATTAAATGGATCCAAGTTGAATCCATGCAAATTAGCATATTTAATGCATCTGCAGACCGGAGAGAGAGATTTAGGATTCTTATTATAAAACAATTTATGAAATCTTAAACCATTAGCAGGAATACGAAGACTGATATTGCTTATGAAAGATTCACAATCAATATCACCCTTAATGACTTTGCAAAAAAATAAATAATCAAGATCCTGACGTCTGGTGAACAAACTACCGCAATTGAAATAATTGCATTTAATCTCATAGTTATAATCGGAATTTGGTAAAAATCTATGAGAACACAAGGAAATAAATTTTCTTTGGATATTCTCCAATTTAGCCGAGTCAGTGGAAGTAATGGAGTTCCATACAACAGATGCATATTCAAGCTTGGATCTAACCAACGTATAGTATAAAATTAATAAACACATAGGAGTGGAAAAAGAATAAGTTATAGATCTAATTAGACCAAGCATTCTTAACGAATGGGTATAAATATATTGCACATGATCATGGAAATATAATTTTGAATCAAGTAGGACACCAAGATCTCTAATACAATCTGTCCTAGTAATTACGACATTACTGAGAGAATAGTTAAATTTTAGGGAGATAGTTTTCCGTGAAAAGGAAATAACAAAAGTTTTGGATTGATTAATTTTCATTCCATTTTCAACAGACCATTGTGAAATTGAATTAATGTCATTTTGAAGAATTTGACAATCAACCAAACAATTAATTTTGCGAAAGATTTTGAGATCATCCGCAAACAAAAGGCAGCTAGAACTTATTCTTTTACTTATATCATTTATAAATAATAAAAATAAGAGAGGTCCCAAAGTAGACCCTTGAGGAACACCGCATAAACTATTAAATGGAACCGAGAGAGAATTACCTAGTCGAACACAAGACTGTCTATCTGTTAAATAATTTTCAAACCAATTAACATAGTTAGTGGAGAGACCAAAATTACTTAATTTATTTAATAAAATTTTGTGAGGAACAACATCAAATGCTTTGCTAAAATCAAAATAAATTGAGTCAATTTGACCTTGATTTTCAACTATAGGCACTAAGAGATTAAGATAGGAAACTAAATTAGTAGTAGTAGATTTCCCTCTTGTAAATCCATGTTGGGCCGAATTGATCTTATTTTTAACATAAAATGAAATGTGTTTGTGGATAATTTTTTCAAAAATTTTAGAAAAATTGTTTAGGATAGAAATGGGTCTATAATTAGTAACACTGTTTTTATTACCATTTTTGAAAACTGGAATAATGGATGCTTCCTTCCAAAGTGACGGGTAAACTCCTGTTTTTAAGCTAAGATTGAACAAAAAAGTTAAAACAGGCAAGAAAATATTAGAGCAACCCTTGATTATAAAATTAGGAATGCTATCTGTACCTTTACATTTATTAGGCTTTAGCTTTTTAATAGCTTTAGTTACATCATCAGATGTAATTTTAGGCAGGGACAAACAGTCAGTAATATTAGAATCATAAGTAATGAAATTAGAGTTACAATTTTGTTGAACAGATTTAAATTGACAAGCAAATGCATTTGCAATTTCTTTTTCATCTGTGATGTGAACGCCATTTATTATTAATTCTGTGGGATTACTATTAGTTTTTCGAAAAGTTTCTACATATTTCCAAAATTTATTTGGTTCATGCTTTAGGTTATCATCAATTGATTGTAACCATTTGAATTTATCAGATTTAATCATGGCTTTGACTTGTTTTCTAAGATTAGAAAAAATTTGATAATGATGATCAGTTTTATATTTTTTGTAATTTTTATGAGCTTTATTTTTTTTCTTTATAAGCTGACGTAAATCGTTTGAAAACCATTTAGGATAGTGCGATTTTTTAACAAAGGTGACAGGGACACAAAGGGATATAGCATTGTTTATAATTTGAGACAAGGAATTTGCAGCAGTGTTTACATCAGTAGTCTGATATATGCTAGTCCAATCATAATTGTATAGAATAGAATAAAGGTTCAGATAATCACCTTGAGAATAATTTAAATAAGAACTGATTAGAGAGTGCCCCGGTAACGATAATTTTACTTCAATATAAATAGAGATAGATGGGTGATAAGTATCCTCTAAAACTAGAGAGTGATCGGCAAGTTTAACTGTACTGTTTTTATCATTAGTAAAAACCAAATCAAGAAGCTTTTTACTCGTAACGGTAGAGTTAATTTGAATTAATCCAAGAAGGCAGGACGAGGAATATAAATCCTTAGCCTTAATTTTAGAGTAATAATGAGTATCATTAAGATTGGAACCAGTTGACCAGTCCATACCAGGAGTATTAAAATCACCAAGGATTACTATTCTAAAATTATGAGTGTCGAGATTTTTTTCAAGAAAATTAAGATAAGATTTTAAGTGAATATGATCTGTATCAGGAGAGAAATAATGGTTACCTAATAACAGATTAAAACCATCAGTCATTCTAAGTTCAACCCAAACGCATTCACTAATAATTTCTAAGTCAAAACGTCTTTTAGTAAAAGGTAACTGGTTGCTAATCGCTGTTAGGACACCACCACCTCTTTTTTTGTTAGTGTCTTCAAACAGTCTATCTGCACGAAACACAGTATAGTTATTAGGAAATAAATCAGAATTAATAACTGACTCAGATAACCATGTTTCAGTGAGACAGATAATGAGATCATTATTACTCACTATATTCTGAAAAATTTCATCACTTTAGTGTTAAGTCCACGAACATTTTGGTAGAAAATCTCGAGATGATTAATAGAACTGAACATTGAAAATGAGAGCGAGCAAGACTAAGACTAAGAGGCATTTCCCTGAGAATCAACAGAGTTCGAATTAGCAGAATGCGCAAAGTGCTGCTCAGGCTTTAATTTACCATAAAATGGTGCAATTAGACAACCAGCAGGCCAAACTTCAGGTTTGTTAATGGAATCGAAATCCCTCACATCAACAGTGATGTGAAAGGAAGAGTATGATAGATATTTGGTTTTTAGTTTAGTTACAACAAGAGATCTTAGCTGAAGTTGATTCTTCAGGGAGTCCTCTATACTGTTTGTGTTGACTTTGGAACTAAATCTCGAAACAAATAGAGATTTAGTTTTAATTCTCTCAGGGGCCATTTCAATGCTACTCATGGCCAATGTTCCAACTTTAGGTTCTCTTTTTTTATATTTTTTGCGAGTAACTAATTGAAAACCATCAGATACGTTGGCAGAAGTTGAAGCATTGGCCTGATTTAGTTCAATATTGTTATGTCTATCATTAGCAGGAGGAGTTGTTGACACAGATTTGCTTGTTGCTGACGCATCAGAATTGCAAGTATGCAAGTTGTCAGCAGCTTTGTTCACAGACACTACCTTGCTATATGATTTCTTAATGGGGTCATTAGACTGACCCATAGGAGAAATACTATGAGATGATTTCGGGGGGCAGCACCCCTTTGATAACATTTCTGCCATTTGGACATTTAGGATCGAATTTTCATTAGCAAGTTCAGCGTAAGACTTCCTAGGGCCCTTAGCTTGCACAGATTCATATTGCATTGATTCAGAAGGGACATTACCCTTTTTAGTGAGTACATTAGAATTAGTTTTCACAAAAATTTCTGCCACCTGAATTTTCAGAGCCGCATTTTCGTTCTTAAGTTCTATCATCTCCTTTTGGAGACTCTTCACATATTCCAAAATGTCACTCACTGTGTCCAGAATGTTCACACTATTTAAACGAACAGTTTCAAGCTGGACGGAAAGTGAATCAACTGAAGGCAGGCTCGGTAGGTTGAGATCCCTTGTAGGTGAAACGACTTTCTTTGTAGGTGAGATCACCTTCTTCTCACCTGGAGCAGTAGGACGCACTGGCGTGTTGTCCCCCTGTGTCGATTTCATTGCACTCATACACTTTTTACACTTAAAAGTAGAACTGCCACTCTGCATATATATATCATACTCGGCCTCACCAATATTTAGGCAATCGAGATGATAACGAAGACCACAAGGCCCTGCACACTTCAGAAACTTTTGCCTTCCAAAGAAAGGCAAGTTACACACAAGACAGACGTCTTTACTAGGCGCCATATCCAATTACAACTTCGATGCACCTGCTGTACGCTGCAAGTTACGGGAGCTACACGCACACACAACCGAACAGCATGACGGCTCACGACCGAAATAATAATAATAATAATAATAATAATAATAATAATAATAATAATAATAATGATGTTTTATGATAAAATAATAATAATAATAATAATAATAATAATGATGTTTTATGATAAAATAATAATAATAATAATAATAATAATAATAATAATAATAATAATAATAATAATAATAATGATGTTTTATGATAAAATAATAATAATAATAATAATAATAATAATAATGATGTTTTATGATAAAATAATAATAATAATAATAATAATAATGATGTTTTATGATAAAATAATAATAATAATAATAATAATAATAATAATAATGATGTTTTATGATGAAATAATAATAATAATAATAATAATAATAATAATAATGATGTTTTATGATGAAATAATAATAATAATAATAATAATAATAATAATAATAATAATAGTAATGATGTTTTATGATAAAATAATAATAATAATAATAATAATAATAATAATAATAATGATGATGTTTTATGATAAAATAATAATAATAATAATAATAATAATAATGATGATGTTTTATGATAAAATAATAATAATAATAATAATAATAATGATGATGATGTTTTATGATAAAATAATAATAATAATAATAATAATAATAATAATAATAATGATGATGTTTTATGATAAAATAATAATAATAATAATAATAATAATAATAATAATAATAATAATAATGATGTTTTATGATAAAATAATAATAATAATAATAATAATAGTAATAATAATAATAATAATAATAATAATAATAATAATAATAATGATGATGTTTTATGATAAAATAATAAAGCCCGACATGAAGCAGACACTCCGTTGCTAAGATACGACGTGAAGGAGTTGCAGCCAACATGTGCCTGCCCAGGAAGTGATAACTGCGCCAGACTGCAAGATAAGCGGACAGGTTCTGTAAGAGGAGCTCGTAAAACCAGCAGCTGTCTGGCAGACGGGCGCGTGTCAGCTTCCGCTAATTAAAAATCAGTTCCAACTCTTTACAAGCCAAAGTACCTGCTGCCATGTACAGCGGCTGATAAGGATGAGTGGGGGCTATAGAGACGTGATTCCAAATTGAACACGTTGACGAATTTTGAAAAGAAAATAGTGTAGCGACAATTTCTAAGGAGAGAAAGAAGTTAGGGTAGAGTAGCATAAATCGCACCGCTTCCTAAATGGCACCACTGCTGGTTTAAAACAAGTTACTGTAGTAGTGTGGCATCTAGTGGTATTGTTACAATCTAACGTATGAACTTCCACCATGCCACTTGATTTCTGCCACTTCTTTGTGCTAGCAGCGTGGTGATACTTACTTACTTACTGGCTTTTAAGGAACCCGGAGGTTCATTGCCGCCCTCACATAAGCCCGCCATTGGTCCCTATCCTGGGCAAGATTAATCCAGTCTCTACCATCATATCCCACCTCCCTCAAATCCATTTTAATATTATCTTCCTACCTACGTCTCGGCCTCCCTAAAGGTCTTTTTCCCTCTGGCCTCCCAACTAACACTCTATCAGTCTTACTAATAAACCGTGTATAGTTTTTATACGAGACTTATGCAGAGTTGAGACAGAAAACGTTACTAATAAACCGTGAATAAGCTATGGACGTATAAACAGGCTGTAACTATACAATGGGAATTGCTTTGCAGTAGTTATATACACGAAACCCCTTGTTTAAGTGTTGTATATAGAGAAAAAATGGCCGCCCCTCTAACAGCTGTTCGTATCAACTGTCATTTTATGATGATGGTTACCTTGTAACCACAGAAGAACAAACCAAAGATCATAGAATTATTAGAATAATATTGCTGTAGCTTGTACTGTTTGACCAAAATGTAGTGTGGTAATCGATTAGAGCCAGTTGTACTATCGATATTTAACACGCCATACTAGAGCGCTCTACCGGATCCAGTAGAGAACCTCAGATATTCTATTACCTTTCGTAACGAAGTAATGACGAAACTATGACGTAGCTGTGTAACAGTTATACTGTTATACACGACGTATGTAGTGATTATTAGTAAGGAATTTACACACGACTTATAAACGAGCTACTCATTGTATAAGTATAAGACAGTTAAACGTCTGTATATAGAGTTTTTATTAGTAAGACCGTATATGCATTTCTGGATTCGCCCATACATGCTACATGTCCTGCCCATCTCAAACGTCTGGATTTTATGTTCCTAATTATGTCAGGTGAAAAATACAATGCGTGTAGCGTGGTGATAGTGTATCTAATATAATCGCTCAGGTGGATGTATATTTAGCTAACATTTTGTAACTTAATAACGGATTTGTATGCAAATGAATCCATAATCTTAAGATGTTATTGGTTTAAAGAAATATTAAAGAACACTTAACTTAGTACGATTTTCGAACATGTGGTGATTATAGGCTAGAATGAAGGAAATAATAACTTATGACGTATTTTCTTAATTCGCACCACTTTGTAGGTGCCTGATTCGCACCGGTGCGATATGAGCAACTGTAGCAATTCTAACCGTACAAAAGAAGTCCCAAAAATTTTAGCTGAACGAGGAATTCATCAGGTGGGTGCAATATCAAGTGGTGAGAAGGGCCTTAATATAACAAGGGTGTGTTGTACAAGCGCACCAGATATTTTGTGCTACCTGTGATAATTTTTAAACGTCAAACAGTGCGTCCTACATTATCGGCTGGTGCTCCTCCAGGATCGTTATTTGTTTGCTCTGATTCAGGTTACAACAGTGAACTATTTGTCGAATAACTCAAACATTTTATTCGCCACTCAAACCTGCCATAGAAAAAAGTGCTGCTTCTGTATGTCCACTTATACGATCCACTCCAAAAATTTAGAAGCTAGATTATCTCGGGAAAATGGTATGCTCCTATTTCAGCTTCCTCGTCATAATACTCATAGGCCCAGCCTTTAGATGTTTCTATCTTCAAATCTTTTCAGACAGCTATATCATGAAGCAGTTCTTAGGTGGCTTCGAGAATAATCGTGGAGAAAAGGTGACGCAGTTTACAGTCTGAACTGCCTTGGTGAAGCACATGGCAAATGTGCAACAATGAAAAAGCATTCAGGAAGTTTAAATGTTAGGTACGGTAATTTATGCTCTATATTTTTCAATTTAATTTGAAGAAACGTTACTCTCTTTCATTAATGAAAAAAGCATTCAAGAAGTTTAAATGTTAGGTACGGTAATTTATACTCTATATTTTTCAATTTAATTTCAAGAAACGTTACTCTCTTTCATTAATGAAAAAGCATTCAGGAAGTTTAAATGTTAGGTACGGTAATTTATACTCTATATTTTTCAATTTAATTTCAAGAAACGTTACTCTCTTTCAATAATGAAAAAGCATTCAGGAAGTTTAAATGTTAGGTACGGTAATTTATGCTCTATATTTTTCAATTTAATTTGAAGAAACGTTACTCTCTTTCATTAATGAAAAAAGCATTCAGGAAGTTTAAATGTTAGGTACGGTAATTTATGCTCTATATTTTTCAATTTAATTTGAAGAAACGTTACTCTCTTTCATTAATGAAAAAAGCATTCAGGAAGTTTAAATGTTAGGTACGGTAATTTATGCTCTATATTTTTCAATTTAATTTGAAGAAACGTTACTCTCTTTCATTAATGAAAAAAGCATCCAGGAAGTTTAAATGTTAGGTACGGTAATTTATGCTCTATATTTTTCAATTTAATTTGAAGAAACGTTACTCTCTTTCATTAATGAAAAAAGCATTCAGGAAGTTTAAATGTTAGGTACGGTAATTTATGCTCTATATTTTTCAATTTAATTTGAAGAAACGTTACTCTCTTTCATTAATGAAAAAAGCATTCAAGAAGTTTAAATGTTAGGTACGGTAATTTATACTCTATATTTTTCAATTTAATTTGAAGAAACGTTACTCTCTTTCATTAATGAAAAAGCATTCAGGAAGTTTAAATGTTAGGTACGGTAATTTATACTCTATATTTTTCAATTTAATTTGAAGAAACGTTACTCTCTTTCAATAATGAAAAAGCATTCAGGAAGTTTAAATGTTAGGTACGGTAATTTATGCTCTATATTTTTCAATTTAATTTGAAGAAACGTTACTCTCTTTCATTAATGAAAAAAGCATTCAGGAAGTTTAAATGTTAGGTACGGTAATTTATGCTCTATATTTTTCAATTTAATTTGAAGAAACGTTACTCTCTTTCATTAATGAAAAAAGCATTCAGGAAGTTTAAATGTTAGGTACGGTAATTTATGCTCTATATTTTTCAATTTAATTTGAAGAAACGTTACTCTCTTTCATTAATTTCAATAAACTTGTAATTTGCATTTATTACATTATTCATATTAAATACTCTTCAATATGTTCAATATTAAAAGCTTTCCTTCATCCTGTTCCCTGCAGTTAAAGAGGTGCGATTTAAGAAACCGCAGGTGCTATTTAGGAAACTAGTTGCCTAAATGGCACCACTGACAAGTGTTTCGAAAATGTCATTCTAATTAAAAAATATTAAATCAAATTGAAGGATTCTCTTTTACATGAAAGGTAAATGTTCTGGGAATGTAGGCCTATTTCTGTAAAGGAATGTAGAAAATAAAAACTGTATTGTTCAATAAAAATTATAAATGCTAAAGTGGTGCGATATAGGCAACCTTACCCTACAGTTGATATCTACGTAAGAATATTTCGTAGGTCTTCCACTGCAAACCCAGCATTCTCAAATATTTCCAATTCTCTCACTTCCTCTTATCTCCGCATATGATCCATATATCTTAATGTCGTCTATCATCTGATATCTTCTTCTGCCCCGAACTCTTCTCCCGTTCACCATTCCTTTCAATCCATCCTTTAGTACGCTGTTTCTTCTCATCCAGTGACCCAACCAATTCCTTTCCCTCTTCCTGATCAGTTTCAGCATCATTCTTTCTTCACTCACTCTTTCCAACACAGCTTCATTTCTTATTCTGTCTGTCCATTTCACACGCTCCATTCTTCTCCATATCCACATTTCAAATGCTTCTATTCGCTTCTCTTCACTTCGTTGTAATGTCCATGTTTCTGCATCATACAATGCCACACTCCACACAAAGCACTTCACTAGTGTCTTCCTTAGTTCTTTTTCTAGAGAGGTCCGCAGAAGATGCTCCTTTTTCTATTAAAAGCTTCCTTTGCCATTGCTATCCTCCTTTTGACTTCCTGGCAGCAGCTCATGTTACTGCTTATAGTACGCCCCAAGTATTTGAAGCTGTCCACTTGCTCTACTGCCTCATTTAGAATTCGCACGTTTACCTTCTTTGTTTCTCTTCCGATAACCATGATATTTGTCTTGTTTGCATTTATCTTCATCTCACACTGCTCACAGCTGTCATTTAGCTCCAGTAGCATATCCTTTAGTACCTATTTCAATTGTTAAATTAAGTAACAGTAATAATGCCAGTATCAAAAGTAACAATGGGAAGTAACTAACAATTATTTAAAATATAAAAACAAACTGTGAAAAGAGCATAATTAATACCATGCGTTTTGTAATACATGTACAGACCGAGGAAAGAGATTTAGGCTGCAGTGTTTTGTTATTATGAAGATCTTCCATAGCAACACGAAAGATTTACATAATAATTATAATGGTTACTACACAAGAAATAGACGACTGTTGCTCTGATGCAAGCATAACAGCTGAAGTATCTCTCTCTGCTATCGACATTCAATTGTTTATTAGCTTTTGAATAGCCGCTCTGTTTATTACAATAACGTAAGGATCTCGATTCTGATTGGCTCTGCCATTAAATGATGTCGTGAAAGAGTTAACGAATTTCTGACAGATGCAAAAACACTCAGAATGATCTAAAACGACTATATTCTTCTTCTTCTTATTCTTATTCTTATTCTTATTCTTATTATTATTATTATTATTACTCCTTACTTACTTACTGGCTTTTAAGGAACCCGGAGGTTCATTGCCGCCATCACATAAGCCCGCCATCGGTCCCTATCCTGAGCAAGATTAATCCATTCTCTATCATCATATCCCACCTCCCTCAAATCCATTTTAATATCATCTTCCCATCTACGTCTCGGCCTCCCCAAAGTCTTTTCCCTCCGGCCTCCCAACTAACACTCCATATGCATTTTTGGATACGCCCATACGTGCTACATGCCCTCCCCATCTCAAACGTCTGGATTTAATGTTCCTAATTATGTCAGGTGAAGAATACAATGCGTGCAGTTCTGTGTTGTGTAACTTTCTCCATTCTCCTGTAACTTCATCCCTCTTAGCCTCAAATATTTTCCTAAGCACCTTGTTCTCAAACACCCTTAACCTATGTTCCTCTCTCAAAGTGAGAGTCCAAGTTTCACAACCATACTTTTATAAATTCTAACTTTCAGATTTTTGACAACAGACTGGATGACAAAAGCTTCTCAACCGAATAATAACAGGAATTTCCCATATTTAGTTTGTGTTTAATTTCCTCCCGAGTATCATTTATATTTGTTACTGTTGCTACAAGATATTTGAACTTCTCCACCTCTTCAAAAGATGAATTTCCAATTTTTATATTTCCATTTCGTACAATATTCTCGTCACGAGACATAATCATATACTTTGTCTTTTCGGGATTTACTTCCAAACCTATCTCTTTACTTGCTTCCAGTAAAATTCCCGTGTTTTCCCTAATCGTTTGTGGATTTTCTCCTAACATATTCATTTCATCCGCATAGACAAGCAGCTGATGTAACACGTTCAATTCCAAACCCTCTCTGTTATCCTGGACTTTCCTAATGGCATATTCTAGAGCAAAGTTAAAATGTAAAGGTGATAGTGCATCTCCTTGCTTTAGCCCACAGTGAATTCGGAACGCATCTGACAGAAACTGACCTATACGGACTCTGCTGTACGTTTCACTGAGACACATTTTAATTAATCGAACTAGTTTCTTGGGAATACCAAATTCAATAAGAATATCATATAAACCTTCTCTCTTAACCGAGTCATAGCCTTTTTGAAATCTATGAATAACTGATGTACTGTACCCTTATACTCCCATTTTTTCTCGATTATCTGTCGAATACAAAATATCTGGTCAATAGTTGATGTATTACGCCTAAAACCGTACTGATGACCCCAATAATTTCATCTACATATTGAGTTAATCTTCTCAAAAGAATATTGGACAAAATTTTGTACGACGTCAACAAAAATGTTACTACAGTTAGTCTTGTCCCCCTTCTTAAAGGCTATTATTATTATTATTATTATTATTATTATTATTATTATTATTATTGTTATTAGTGATGATTAAGATGATGATAATGATGACGTCTGTAATGAATTCCGCATTCACTCGCTTCCAGCAAGCTTCCTAAGGGCTTCTCAGCAAGAAGACTTGAGTTCGCTGCCGTAGAACTGTAGAAAGGCATCATAACAGAACCCTACTGAAGATTGTCATATGATAACAGCCATGAGTTATTTATTAATGCAAATGTTTGAACCTAATCCCAGCTCTGATCACAACTGGCGACGCTCCATTTAAAATTCAGAATCGATGTCATGGTCCATTGAGGAATTGTTGGGTGACGTCATCGAGTTCCGGTAGCACATGTCCAGAACTTCAACACTCGTCAAGCGGAAGTGGCTCGAATTAAAGAGAAGGCGGTGGAAAATGGGTGCGTGGTCCACGAGGATGCGCTGATGACGGACCTTCGATAATTACAAGAAAACAAAACAACATCTATGAAGCGTAGCAGGTAACTAATTAAAAACGACATGTTGGGTATAGGGGAGAGGTGGCGGGAAACAAAGAAACAAGGCAGCGTGGAAAACAGAAAGGACAGAGGGAAATAAATGAGGAATAACAGATAAAATTAAGCAACGAAACGAAATATGGCGTTAATTTGTTTTAAAAATTATTAGACGAACATTAAAATCAGTATTTCGCCCATGTACCTATGCAGTGTAAGAATCTACTGAGTTTTATACAGTCAAAGCCAACTATCAATTGCAATCTTGTCTAATGTGATGCGCATTTGTTTACTATGATATCTTTTATCGCACCTGATGTTCAGATGTTAAATATTTTCATCGTTTCCTTAACAATACAGTGGGCCGTGATATTGCGTGATGGCCGTGCTAGCAAATGTATTAAATACTTTAATTTATAATATAATCTGTTACTGTGTGTTATAAATTATTTTATGCTGGACCATGCCGAAATGTAGTAATTATACACCTGGTAGCAGCCCTTTAATGGACCTAATTAAAGTACACCTATTCATTAAAGTTCAGGTGTTCCACCAATCAGAAAATATCACTGTAGCAATATGAAAGCGCAAGTATCGATTATCCTCGGATATGCAATCGAAAGACAAAAATAAATCAATAAATCACCTATATTTGAAATAAAGTCAGTTCTGTTACTATATTAATTCGCGTTAATTGTAAATAATATTCAAATAAATTCAATTTGTCATCTCGTTTTTCAATGTCTAATTCAATTTCAAGGTTATATCAAGATTAATGTTTATTTTACTCTCTAGATTATATCAAGGTCAATGTCGACATTTGTTCCTCGGAAAAAATCAATACTTTCGCGTCTGCGCACATCTCACAATTTACGAGGTATTGCACAAGGTCAGTTCCGCTCCTCAGTCAGATAAGAATAACATGAATACTTCTGAACAATTTCAAGTTAGAAATATGGTCGAGCATAAAAAGTCGTACGAAACTTGTCTATAATGGTAATTAAGACGCTCGTATGAAAATTATGAAACGAGAGCAAGCGTCTTAATTACTACCATTATAGGCTCGTTGCATGATGTACTATATTACTTACTTACTTACTTACTTACTTACAAATGGCTTTTAAGGAACCCGAAGGTTCATTGCCGCCCTCACATAAGCCCGCCAGCGGTCCCTATCCTGTGCAAGATTAATCCAGTCTCTATCATCAACCCCACCTCCCTCAAATCCATTTTAATATTATCCTCCCATCTACGTCTCGGCCTCCCTAAAGGTCTTTTTCCCTCCGGTCTCCCAACTAACACTCTATATGCATTTCTGGATTCGCCCATACGTGCTACATGCCCTGCCCATCTCAAACGTCTGGATTTAATGTTCCTAATTATGTCAGGTGAAGAATACAATGCGTGCAGTTCTGTGTTGTGTAACTTTCTCCATTCTCCTGTAACTTCATCCCGCTTAGCCCCAAATATTTTCCTTAGCACCTTATTCTCAAACACCCTGAACCTATGTTCCTCTCTCAGAGTGAGAGTCCAAGTTTCACAACCATACAGAAGAACCGGTAATATAACTGTTTTATAAATTCTAACTTTCACAGTTTTTGACAGCAGACTGGATGACAAAAGCTTCTCAACCGAATAATAACAGGCATTTCCCATATTTATTCTGTGTTTAATTTCCTCCCGAGTGTCATTTATATTTGTTACTGTTGCTACCAGATATTTGAATTTTGCGAAATAGTCTTATTCAAATATCACAAGAGTTCTCACCTTGTCGATAATTCATTAATGGAAGTACTCAGTTCAAAATAAAATGTTACAGCTTCAAATACAGGGTGGGTTAAAAGTCGCTATCCCCAAACACTTCCTTACATTTAATTACATTCAATTTACATTCGACTACACATTGCTTTACAGATTTTGTTCAGAATGGAAGCCCTGTTTCTTGATACACAATTCACAACGTTGAGCAACGAGCTGAGCATTTTTTTTCTGTTCTAACTGTTCATGATGGCGGTTGAACATAAGGAAATCTTGTCTCAAAGTCTGTTATCACCAATACTGTGTTCTTACTGTGCTTCCACTAACGTTGTAGCACAAACACACGTTGTTTTGTGGTTAATTTGCGATTCATTGCAAGAAACTAGCAGTTATTGCATAGAGACTGCAACTCAGCATAATAAAACAAAAGAATAACAAGATATGACATTGGAAAAACAGTTGACGCACGAATATGGCAGTCAACCCAACACTTATTACACAGCTATTCGTTTGTTCAAGTTATGACATCTGTATATGTGTACAAGTATTAAAACCTAGGAACGAATATTGGGGAAAGCGACTTTTGACCCTCCTCGTATTTGTTTAATTTTGCTGTTTCACTAATCACAATTTCTACAGCTATTGTCAAGTGTTTATCAGTAAATTTCATATAGCAGGATTCAAGTCTTTCAAGTCAATGAAATATGCTAGGATATCAACTTAAATATCATATTTAATAGATATATAATCATATTATTCCCTTTTTATTAATTAATTAGCCGTACCCGTGCGCTCCGCTGCACCCGTTAGAAATAAATATAAAGCAATTACATAATTAAAGTAGGACATTTGATCCAGGGAACATTCGTGTTTGATAAAAGGATAAATCGTTTATTATGTTACTTAATTTAAATTGTATTTAAAATATTAAAATGCGATCATTTTGATCCAGAGACCACTCATTTGGTCATAAAAATTATTTTAGGAAATACAGGAAACGAATGTACAGAATAGCTTATCAAGTTTTCTGTGCTTAAGAAGCTATTTTAATCTTACCTGTCCTCGATTCACTCAGAAGTTACTGTAATAACATTATAGCATTATGTCCATCTAGAGAAACTACACTTTCCAATGATGAATTAATAATTAATTATACAAATCGGTTAATTTAGCTTCCGATATTACTTCATACAAACACAGAAACATTCTCTGTAGGCTATGTTTCATAGCTTTCGATTGTTGTTGTCCAAGGCCCCTTATAGACCAAGTCATTTGTTTTTTATTTCATTACACGGCCTTAGATGGCGTTGTTATTGTAATTTTGAAACTCATTTATCTCATTAAATATCAGTCCTATCAAAATTTTGCATAGAATAAAACTTATTGGAAATTAGTTTTAAAGAAACTTTTGATATGTTATATTTTTCATGAAAATTAATAATAAGGGAGATATTTCGATTTATTTAATTCAAGTCCCCTTATAACCCCCGTTTTGAATAAAATATTTTGAATGCCATATAGCCTAAAATCTAAATTACAAGAACTTAATTTATATTCCAATTTCCATATAAATCGGTTCAGTCATTATCGCGTGAAAAGGTAACAAACATCCAGACAGACAGACAGACATACAAACAAAAATTTCAAAAAAGCGATTTTCGGTTTCAGGGTGGTTAATTACATATGTTAGGACCAATTATTTTTGGAAAATCGAAAATTACCAGAAAAATTTCGGCTACAGATTTATTATTAGTACCTATAGATTATTATACGTGAAATAGTCTTATTAAAAAATCACATCTCTTAGGATAATTATCGACAAGATAAGAACTCTTGTAATACAACCTATGAAAACGTTATTGCATTCATAAAAGAATTGTTTTTTAATATCAAGATACTCGTTTTCAATTGTTTTATATCGGTTGCTTTGACAACAATTTTGGAAACGTAATAAACAAAAGACATGCAAATTATTTCTCTGTGAGTTAGTTTATTGTATTTTCTTCGGTAAATTTATTTACGTAAATAGTAGTGTAGTTTTATTCGTAGGCGAATTTTTATTTTTCAGTGTTATTCTGAACAGAACATGCAGAATTTTTCAACACATCGGAGGAAATTCTAACCAGGATTTTCTGTACAGAGCCTGAAACAAGGGCTACGAACGAATGAGAACCAGCAGGAAGGTCAGTCTATGGTGATCTTGTTTATGTTTAAACTTTCTCCTTACCGAAGTTTCAGCTATTCCTAGAGGTCCTCGCTTTCGAATAACCCCATGCATGGAAACAAGACCATCACGAAGACCCCACGGGCCTGGTGACAGCTCTCCTCTTGCGCCCCAATCAGCCGCTATTTATCCGGGCGCAAGACAGATTCCGAACTGAAAATCGAGTGTGTATGTGGGGGACATAATTTTTAGCAGCAGCTCGTCCTCTCTATCGCTCGGAGGGGCCGACCGGATTTCTACAGGCGATCCAATTACACGCACGGTTGGAAAGAGTCTGCGTTATCAGGGGGTCTCCGGGGATCCGACATGGCGCGTCTGCAGGGAGTTAATAAGAGAGGCGAACAGACTGATGGGGCAGCCGGCGTGACGCTACGGCCGACCTGCCCGCCCGCCCTTTAGCACCAACACTGATTCCGCCTTCTTTCAGCTCACTTTGTAGTAGTGTTGTTGCTATTATTATTATTATTATTATTATTATTATTATTATAATCATAACCATCATCATCATCATCATCATCATCATCATCATCATCATCATCCCTTTCTCCTTAAGCATGGCGTTCCTACACAAAAATATGAGTTAGGATTCCATCCCTCATACAGAAGTGGATATTTATTTGATTGAAACTTTATACAGGGACATAATTTTATTTTTACTTCAATTTTTATTATACCTGAGTTTTTTAATGTACTTGATTCCCACCCCTTCTACTAACGAAGTCCAACCGTCCTCCACACAGATCCAAGACCGCACATACAGTCATAGTAGCCTTACGGACATAGTAAACAGTACGTTCCAAAAATACGTTCGTGTTTTCCAGTGACGAAAGAGCTTTCAATATTGCATCATTTTCCATTTTCCTACGTCGCAACCCGGTTTCCCCCACCAGCTTCTATTCGCCTCTCTGTAAATGCTAGTGGAACATTAATTTCTGTTAGGAATTGGACGTCTACGTAATACAGTTGTTTAAAATAACTTAAATAAAGGGCCTCGTTAAGTAATTAACTGTCATGTGATTTCCTCCCTTTCTACGACCCTACGACATAACCACTTGGACGAACAGTAGATAGCATGTCTGAGTAATTTTATCTTTTCTGATCGGGTATAAGTGAAGATTGAATTTACAGTACGTAAGGTCTCTTTTATAGAGTAGGTACAGAATTATTTGAACATGAGTTACTGATACGAAGTACGAACCTGGTAATTGGAATTAGGTACAATAGTCTATAGTGCGATAATATGCACATTAGAACTGAAGCGTGTACCGAAATTAACCGCCACCATTTTCAAAAATGTGTTTAAATATCCATATTATGATTATTTTTCAATTTAACTTCATCCTCTATATTGTACGCTAATGTGCTGTAGACAGTATAATATACACTGCATAATGAATACGTCCGAATGGACAGCTCAGTTCGTGAGTAAAAACACTCATTGTTAATACTGTACTGTATTTTGATTAAACAAAAACTTAATGAAAATTATCAAACTCAAAATCGCGATATTTCCTAGTTTACGTAAATGGATGAACTACTTTTCTTCCCTCCTATACCTAGTAAAGTGATTTGTTTGTATATTAGGCCAGTATCATCGAACTCCAGTCGTGGAAGGGGGTAGCAAACGGTGTTCTTAATCGTTGATCCAAAGAAATAGCCAGGTTAATATTAGAAATGTTATTAAAAATAAAATGATGTCCCTGTACATCTTGACGCAGACAACATTATATATTGGCACAGATACGTAGATGACATACTAATGCTATACAAAGGAAACAAAAGACAGATCCAAAACCTGCATCAACACATAAACAAAATACACCCAAAGAAATTGAAAACAATAAATCCATAAATTTTCTAGGCATCACAATAACAAAAGTAGACAACAAACACACATTCAAAGTATACAGAAAACCAACAACAACAACACACATTCAAAACACATCCAACCACCCCACACAACACAAACAAGCTGCATTCCGAACAATGGTACACAGACTAATCAACATACCAATGAACCAACAGGATTACAACGAAGAGCTAAACACAATCAAATACATAGCACAAGAAAACGGATACAACCCTAACATAATAGACAACATAACACGTAAGACAAAACATAATCACAAAAAACAGAAGAATACAACATAAACACAAGAACACAAAAATACATCATACTAACATACGAAAACAAAAACACACACAAAATTGCAACCTCATTCAAGAAATTAAATTACAACATCGCATACAGAACAAATAACTTACTTACTTACTTATTGGCTTCTAAGGAACCCGGAGGTTCATTGCCGCCCTCACATAAGTCCGCCATCGGTCCCTATCCTGAGCAAGATTAATCCAGTCTCTACCATCATATCCCACCTCCCTCAAATCCATCCTAATATTATCTTCCCATCTACGTCTCGGCCTCCCCAAAGGTCTTTTTCCCGCCGGCCTCCCAACTAACACTCTATATGCATTTCTGGATTCGCCCATACGTGCTACATGCCCTGCCCAACTCAAGCGTCTGGATTTAATGTTCCTAATTATGTCAGGTGAAGAATACAATGAGTGCAGTTCTGTGTTGTGTAACTTTCTCCATTCTCCAGTAACTTCATCTCTCTTAGCCCCAAATATTTTCCTAAGAACCTTATTCTCAAACACCCTCAATCTCTGTTCCTCTCTCAAAGTGAGAGTCCAAGTTTCACAACCATACAGAACAACCGGTAATATAACTGTTTTATAAATTCTAACTTTCAGATTTTTTGACAGCAGACTGGATGACAAAAGCTTCTCAACCGAATAATAACACGCATTTCCCGTATTTATTCTGTGTTTAATTTCCTCCCGAGTGTCATTTATATTTGTTACTGTTGCTCCAAGATATTTGAATTTTTCCACCTCTTCGAAGGCTAAATCCCCAATTTTTATATTTCCATTTCGTACAATATTCTGGTCACGAGACATAATCATATACTTAGTCTTTTCGGGATTTAGTTCCAACCCTATCGCTTTACTTGCTTCAAGTAGCATTTCCGTGTTTTCCCTAATCGTTTGTGTATTTTCTCCTAACATATTCACGTCATCCGCATAGAAAAGAAGCTGATGTAACCCGTTCAATTCCAAACCCTCTCTGTTATCCTGTACTTTCCTAATGGCATATTCTAGAGCGAAGTTAAAAAGTAAAGGTGATAGTGCATCTCCCTGCTTTAGCCCGCAGTGAATTGGAAAAGCATCAGATAGAAACTGACCTATACGAACTCTGCTGTAAGTTTCACTAAGACACATTTTAATTAATCGAACTAGTTTCTTGGGGATACCAAATTCAATAAGAATATCCATATAAAACTTATCTCTTAACCGAGTCATACGCCTTTTTTAAATCTATGAATAACTGATGTACGGTACCCTTATACTCCCATTTTTCTCCAATATCTGTCGAATACAAAAAATCTGATCAATAGTCGATCTATTACGCCTAAAACCACACTGATGATCCCCAATAATTTCATCTACATATGGAGTTAATCTTCTCAAAAGGATATTCGACAAAATTTTATACGACGTCAACAAAAGTGATATTCCTCGAAAGTTACTACAGTTAGTCTTGGCCCCCTTCTTAAAAATAGGTACGATTATGGACTCCTTCCATTGATCTGGTACAATTTCTCTTTCCCAAATAGCAAGTACAAGTTTATAATTTTCGCTAGATAATGCGCTTCCACCCTCTTGTATTAATTCTGCTGGAATTTGATCAATACCTGACAGAACATATAACACTGTACAAAAACATCTCAACACACGAACAACACAAAAACAAACAAATACAACCACACAGGCGTATACAAACTCAAATGTAACACCTGCAACAACTTCTACATAGGACAGACAGGCAGATCATTTCAAACACGTTACAAAGAACACATCACAGCCATAACAAAATTACAAAACGCCTCCACATATGCAGAACACATCACAAATGGTAACCACACCTACAGAGACATCAACACAGACATGGAAATACTGCACATCCAACCAAAAAGCCAGAAACTCAACACACTAGAACAATATGAAATATACAGACACACGAAAACACACCCCAACGATATTCTCAACACACAACTCAATTTCAAAACACACACACTCTTTGACTCTACACTACACCACAGGAACACTCCCTCACAGGAAACAGAACAAGTGGCTCCAAGACCAACAACGACCAGTTCTGAAGATGACCCATAAATAGGTCGAAACATGTAAACGAGTACGTTGAAATTTAACACAGGAAAGTGTTACCATACATATTCCGAAGTGAAACTTTATGGTCCTCTATTGTACAGTAATTCTAGAGCGTTCTCTTAGCAAATTTCAACCGCATAATTTAACAACAGGTCCCTAACACAAACAATAACCATCAAATTTCTTGGCTTAAAAATCGATAATATATTTAATTGGAAATATCATATTGAAGAAATAACCCCCAGACTAAATTCAGGATGTTTTGCTATTAGATCTATGCAAAAGGTAGTAAATATCAGTACCTTAAAAACAATACACTTTGCATACTTCCACTCGGTAATGAGTTTTGGAATAATATTCTGGGGAAATTCCACAGATAGTAACAATATATTCCTACTACAAAAAAAAAGAGTAATTAGGTTAATAGTAGGTGCCAAATCTAGGGAATCGTGTAGGACTATTTTAAAAAAAGGTACGAATAATGCCCATAGCTTGTCAGTATATTTTATCAACAGTAATCTCACTAACTTAGAGGTTTTGATTTATCTAGAGAAAATCAAAACTGGAGTGGGATTTAATTGACTATTACACGATTAGAAGAAAGTATATAAAGATTAGAAGTAATAAAGTACTCTAATGGAATAAAATATTAATTGACTTATTAAAATTCTATTCTACTAATGTTACCTTCACCAAAACGTCTGAAAGGAGCAACCATTTTCAGTTGATTGTCCATGCGGGAAACAAATGACGATCGCGAAGCATGTTTTATACTACCGTAAAGAATTTAAATTTTCAAATGTTGGCAAACAAAAATTCAAGTGCTAGGGAAGTGATAAAAGCAAATAAATGCTAGGAAAGTGATCAAAATAAACAAATGCTAGAGAAGTGATAAAATTGTAGCGACAAGCAGCCATGATTGGTTGAAACACGTCCTTTCGTACAGTTTTATTGGTCAAAAGTAATATGATGTAGTAAATGCGTAATAGAGGAAAATTTCAGTATACGGATTCCTCACTGACAATTATATCTTAAAATACAAAAAGAGCAGATTTTTTCGAATGCGGATCATCATGGTTATGAAAAGGCACTTTTTAGTGCCAATAATTTATTTTGTGTGCACAAGGTTGGAATTTTGAAGTAAAAGGAAAAGGAAGAAATCCGTATTCTGAAATTTATCCTGTAATAGTCTATTAAACTTCCTCGTATGTAATCGTGAAAACTTTGTAACTAATTCAACAGTTCATAGCATAAATACACGTCAAAGAATGACTTTCATACTCCATCGGCAAGTCTATCGTGCTATCAAAAAGGAGTGCGTTATATGACAATATTTTTAATGGCCTCCCTATGGAAAAAAAAAAAAAAACTCAAAATTAGAATTTCCGACTGTGCAATGAGGGTGTAGTCAGTTTGATCATTTATTGCAATTAATTGAACACTGATGACCATAAATTAATGCAAAAAAAACATCATTTATTCTCACTCACACCCAATAAACTCCTCTACTTTCGTATTTCACCTGCGCATGCCCAGTACTCTATCAGTTTCTAGCGCGTGATTATTTAACAAATAAGTATTTATTTCGGCCTCCATCGTCCGTCCCTAGAAGTCAGTACATGGAGTTTTTGAACATCCTGTATTTTGTACTTTATCAAAGAACTGAAAACTTAAAAGGCAATGTAACATTAACTACGTTACCAAGGTAACACAGGCCTATTAAAAGCATTGCAACAGACCACTGGAAGTCTATGCCTGAACATTTTGGTAGATAAACAAGTTTTAAGCAGTAAATAGCCTACTGTTATCCATAAACGAAGCGAAATATTTTCTTTCTGACGTTAAAAATGGGCAGAATATTGATTCATGTGTTTCCTAATTAGGGGTTATGCACGCTTACCAACGCTTGAGGGGTTAGGGCACCATAAAACGAAATTGAAACCACAACAATAAAGTACCTATAAAATTTAAAGAGGACATTTAAAACAGAAAAGAAAAACAATTCTAGCCTATAAATTGGTGAAATAATTAATGGTTCGATACGGTTAGTTGGTGCTGATGAAATCTGAAATAAAAATTCTGTAACATTGCACATACACGTTAATTAAGGCACTATTTATCAGGCACTGTGATCTCTAGTCGAGAGTGCTTAAAATTATCAAAGAGTAGAGGATTTCTTCCGAGTGTATGTGCTCCTAAACGCCCAGAACATTGAAATTCAAGATCTGAGAATGATAAGTGGATAAAGACAAGACAGTAGTTTTGAGATAATCGAGAAAAACTATTTTCATCATTTTCTTTAATGATTCAGCAACGACACTCTATCACAGATGGCTTTATGGTTTGAATCTAATGGTTTCTTGCTTAACCAAGAAAAAACTATCAACATAACTTTCAGCCTAAATTATCTAATAAATAAGGACAACAAACTCAACTACACAAAATTTCTGGGACTTTTTATAGACTCCAGTTTAACATGGGATAAGCACATCGAATACATATGCACAAAGCTATCAAGAGTTTTATATTTGCTAAAGAAATTAACGACTTGCGTTTCTAAAAATTATTTAAGATGTGCCTACTTTTCTTTCTTTCAGTCGATAATCCGATATGCCCTAATTTTCTGGGGAAATGGAACCAAAATTGGAAGCGTCTTGATTTTACAAAAGAAAGGCATTAGAATTTTATGTAAATCAAACTATCTGGAACATTGTCGGCCACTTTTCAGACAATCACGGATTTTAACAATCATAAATTTGTATATATATATGATCTAGTCCTTTACACTCGACAAAATATCGACAATTACTCATTAGTGGCCGATATACATGATCATGAAATTAGAAATAGTGAACAAATTAATATTCCATATTGTAGATTACACAAGAGAAACACAAACTTTTAAATTATGGGGATGAAATTATATAACAAGCTCCCCAGTCAATATTATAAATTACCAATCAATAGCTTCAAAACTAGATTTTACGATTGGTTATTAAATAATCCTTTTTATTCTGTTGCTGAGTTTTTCAACACAAATTTGTATGAAATTGTATTTTAATAAATAAGTTTAATTGCAATTTAATTAGTTTTCTTTAATTTAAAAGTTTCAAATTATTTCATGTTTTCATTGTATTACAGTATTTAAATTTTACTGTTTCTTTTATTAGTGTTTTTAAAATGTATTTATGATCGACCATGCCGAAATGTAGTAATTATACACCTGGTAGCAGTCCTTTAATGCATGTCATTAAAGTACACCTACTCATTAAAGTACAGGTGTTCAGCCAATGACAACTCAGCTTACAGGTGTTCAGCCAATGACAAGTCAGCTTTGTACCGTTATAAAACCGCAAGTATCGATTATTCTCGGATATGCAATAAAAAGAGAATTAGCGAAAAGTCACGGAGGCTGGAAATCCAATACTGTCGCAGAAGGTTATGTTCTGTTACTATAATAATTAACGTTAATTGTAAATAATATTCAAATAAATTCAATTTGTCATCTCGTTTTTCAATATCGAATTCAATAATCAAGGTTATATCAAGTTTAACGGGATTACATCAAGGTCAATGACATTATTGTTCCTCGGAAAAAATGAATACTTTCGCGTCTGCGCACATCTCACAATTCACGACCTAGAACAAGGTCACTTCCGATCTTGTCAGATACAAATAAAATGTATACATCTGAATAATTTCAAGTTACAAATATGGTCGAGCATAAAAAGTCGTATGAAACTTGCCCATAATGGTAATTAAGACGCTCGTATGAATATTATGAAACTCGCTTGCGCTCGTTTCATAAACATCCATACTTGCGTCTTAATTACTATCATTATAGGCTCGTTGCATAATGTGCTATGATATGTTTTCAATGTATTCTGACGAAGCCTAAAACTGTATTTCTAACGGCCAAATTAATTGAATTGAATTGAATGTCTTAATAATAGAAAAATATCGGATATATTTTTTTAACATTTTATACCACTAAAGTAAATATCAATAATTGAATCTCCGATGAATTACGAGTATTAATAAAATATGAGAATGGAGTTATCCAGTTCACACTCTCAATCAAAATAATTCTGAATTTATTTCGATACAAAATGACAAAAATGTGAACTTAGAACACTATCTACCTTAATAATTTTACCTCAAATGTGTTTTAGCATAAAGAAAATAATAATTTCATGCCACTATAGTAAAAAAATGAACTAAGTCTCTTTATACAGAATGGATCAAAAGTCGCTTTCCCCAAACACTTCCTTACATTTAATTACATTCAATTTGCATTTGACTACACATTCCTTTACTGGTTTTGTTCAAAATGCAAGCCCTGTTTCTCGACACACAATTCACAATGTTTAGACACCGATTTACAGATGCCATAATAGCATGCAATACTGAAGTCAAAAGGAGGATAACAATGGCGAAGTATATAATTAAATGAAATTAGAATATAATCCAATCACATTTCGGGTAATTTTTCAGAATGAATTAAATTTGACCGCTCTATCTTTCCTGCAGTTCTCGGAAAACGATTTAAAATTTACTGTGACTTGTAATAAACTGCAATGTAGCTACGTGATACCGAGATCTGAACGATCATGTTCGCCCATAACTCCCAACTAGTGCAAGTGTACCGAAAGTCGCAAAACAATAGCCCAAAAGTCCCTACATTCATTATTATTAAAGGAGAAAATTTTTTTGTCGCTACAGGGTGATGAAAGAGTCCCTAAACACCTATTTCAGCAATAGAAAAGATGAAAGAAATTGTCGTCGAAAAACAGTTGAAAATCGCCAGATTTAGCGACATAAATCGGCAACACTGCTTCACTAACGTCTGTTTTATTACAGAGAGCACCTAATTAATTATTATGGTACACAATGTTTGTTCTATACAGGGTGTGACTACTTACTTTCATACATTAACTTACAGTCCCTCACCTGTAACCCCTGTGGCTATACGAATATATTAATATTATTCTACCTTTATATTTATATTAATGCCACATAGGTAAATAATTAAGTACTGTCACCTATCGAATGAGTGTTCGTTGGTAGCAATGTAACGAACCAATGACAATAGTGTATACAGAAAGAAAGTACTACACAAGATGCTAGTCCTAGTCACAGCTTTTGACTTTTGCAGCAATAGCTATAGCTGCGTTTTGCATTAAAATCTCAATTTCATATAAAATGGTCTTCATCCACAAATCATTCTCCGGGCTTCAATTTTGGTACAGAAAAATCCATGCATGATACTTCAACGTTTTTTCTTTTTCATATATTTTCAATTACTTTGTAATCCGTTTACTGGAGTTAATCATTGAATTTACCTCATATTTAACAGAAATCAGTTAATTTCTTGAGAAAGACCCACAATAATGAACGAATAAAGCGTACTAACATCACCAGCACTAAAATAAAAAAAAAAAAAACATATAGACATTCTTAAACTAATTTGAGAAAGATTTTGTCGGATGTAGACGTTATTTTCCACCTGTTATACCTATGTAAAAAATTTATATTTAAATATCCCAATCTTGTCAATTCTAATAGTTCTAGTATTAAATTTAAAAAGTTATGTATGGATTTTATAAAAATTGAAAAATGGTAAATTTAAATTTATATACTATAATTGCATAGTAGACATAAGGCAAATTGTATTGTATAATACAGTATATTATTAATTTCAATTCAGGAATCCGCCCCTGAGCACGAGTTCAACTCTTTCAGGGGCGAGCTAAAGTTTTTCTGTATATATTATATTTTATGTTACAATTATTAGCAAAATCCATACTAATAATAAATCTGTAGCCAAAATTTTTCTGGTAATTTTCGATTTTCCAAAAATAATTGGTCCTAACATATATAATTAACCACCTGGAACCGAAAATCGCTTTTTTGAAATTTTTGTTTGTATGTCTGTCTGTCTGTCTGGATGTTTGTTACTTTTCTCGCGATAATGGCTGAACGGATTTCGATGAAAATTGGAATGTAAATGAAGTTCGTTGTAACTTAGATTTTAGACTACATGGAATTCAAAATACTTTATTTAAAAGGGGCGTATAAGGGAGCCCGAATTAAGTAAATAGAAATATCTCGCTTATTATTGATTTTTCTGAAAAATGTTACATAACAAAAGTTTCTTTAAAAATAATTTGCGATAAGTTTTATTTATTGAAAAATTTTGATAGGACTGATATTTAATGAGATAAATGAGTTTTAAAATTAAAATAACTGCCATCTAAGGCCGTGTAATGAAATAAATAAATGACTTCGTCTATAAGGGGCCTTGGTCAACAACAATCGAAAGCTATGAAAGATAGCCTACAGAAAATGTTTCTGTGTTTATATGAAGCAATATCGGAAGCTAAATTAACCGATTTGTATAATTAATTATTATTTCACCATTGGAAAGTGTAGTTTCTCTAGATGGACGTAATGCTATAATGTTATTACAGTAACTTCTGATATAATATAATATATTTTAATATAATATAATATAATATGTAATATTATATAATATAATTTAAGTTATTTGAAGCGTTCAGAACCATATGTGGGCCAAGCGCCATTTAATGAATACGTAGAAAACAAGGGTTAAAATTAAGTTATTACCATAATTCAATGGAAACCTATAACAAGTAAAATAAAATATACACATTAAATCTAAATGATGTCAATCTTCATTAAACTATGGTTGCATGTAATAAAAATTAAGAAACATGTTAAAGGAATTGTCATTGCACCAATAAGTGTCTCTGGACCAAAATGATCGCATTTTAATTATTTGGATGCAATTTAAATTAAGTAACATATTAAACGATTTATCCTTCTATCAAACACGAATGTTTCCTGGATCAAACGTCCTATTTTAATTATGTAATTACTTTATATATTTATTTCTAACGGGTGCAGCGGAGCGCACGGGTACGGCTAGTAAATAAATAAATATGTTATTCGATTGTCCAGTTTCTTAAAATGAACGGAATAATGTAACATTACATCTAATAGAGGGAAAGTTACAGTTATATTACCGGTTGTTCTGTATGGCTGTGAAACTTGGACTCTCACTTTGACAGAGGAACAGAGATTAAGGGTGTATGAAAATAAGGTTTTTATGAAAATATTTGAGGCTAAGAGGGATGAAGTTACAGGAGAATGGAGAAAGTTACACAACGCAGAACTGCACGCATTGTATTCTTCACCTGACATAATTAGGAACATTAAATCCAGACGTTTGAGATGGGCAGGGCATGTAGCACGTATGGGCGAATCCAGAAATGCATATAGAGTGTTAGTTGGGAGGCCGTAGGGAAAAAAGACCTTTGGATAGGCCGAGACGTAGATGGGAAGATAATATTAAAATGGATTTGATGGAGGTGGGATATGATGGTAGAGACTGGATTAATCTTGCACAGGATAGGGACCGATGGCGGGCTTATGTGAGGGCGGCAATGAACCTCCGAGTTCCTTAAAAGCCATTAAGTAATAATAATAATAATAATAATAATAATAATAATGATAATAATGATGTTGACTACAACATTCTTCCACAGTAGACAGAACAGAAGCACTACATTGCACCGATGTTTTTCCTCTGACATAAATCTGTAAGTAGGTGAACCCAGTGTGTCGGCTAAGTGGTAGATATTCACCCCACTGCCACCCATTACGGTCTGGAGGCAATAATCCGTCACATCCTCCCGTAAGCCATCACATTCATAAATTTCAGTCCCCCCCTCCCCCCAACAGATCATCCGATGTAACTGCAGACCCGAATCCCGTGCATTAGCATTTCGCGTGGTTTATGACGCGTGATAAATATTACAAGGGAGGCTCTGCTGTTGGGGGAGGGGGTGCAGTGATCAACGCATGTGCAGCGCTCACCACACCCCGCCATCCCCCCTCCATCGCTCATCAGCGAACCAAGGAAACGAGTGTCAGCTGATAACGACGGAGCTGACTGCGTAGTGTGTTCGAAGTCAGTTTTCAAGCGGACAGGCTGTTTAAGGAAATGAAACGACGATACGTCGCCAAGGAAACGAAGGTTCAGTTAGGCCTATGTAGCTGTAACACGGAGATGGTGGGACTTCACAGACTTCAGTGAAGATCAGTGGGGGACTGGCTGTTATACGTAGTCCATTAAATCCACAGGACTTACGCGATGATGTTTTTATTTAAAAACTAATCGTACCCGTGCGCTCTTCTGCACTTGTTAGAAATAAATATAAAGTAATTACATAATTAAAATATGACATCTGGTCCAGGAACATTCGTGTTTGATAGAAGGATAAATAGTTTAATACCTATGTCACTTAATTTAAATTGTATTTAAATAATTAAAATGCGATCATTTTGCTCCAGAGACCACTCATTTAGTGCAATGATAATTCCTTTAACATGTTTCTTAATTGTTATTACATGCAAATAAATAATATGATCATTTTTTTCAGAGAACATCCGTTTTTGGTGCAATTTGGTCCCATCAAAATTTTGCTTGGAATGAAATGTATCGGAAATCATTTTTAAAGAAACTTTTGTTATGTAACATTTTTCACAAAAATCAATAATAAGCGAGATATTTTGGTTTATTTAATTCAGGCCGCCTTATAACCTCTCTTTTAAATAAAGTATTTTGAATGCCATATAGCCTAAAATCTAAGTTACAACGAACTTAATTTATATTCAAATTTTCATCGAAATCCGTTCAGCCATTATCACGTGAAAAGGTAACAAACATCCAGACAGACAGACACAAAGACAATCAAAAATTTCAAAAAAGCGATTTTCGGTCTCAGGATGAATAATTATACATGTTAACACCAATCGTTAATTCTCTGAGATGAAAATGAATGTGTTCATAAACATTATTTTAAGAAATACAGGAAACGAATACACAGAATAGCCTATCAAGTTTTCTGTGCATAAGAAGCTATTTTAATCTTACCTGTCCTCAATTCACTCAGAAGTTACTGTAATAACATTATAGTATTATGTCCATCTAGAGAAACTACACTTTCCAATGGTGAATTAATAATTAATTATACAAATCGGTTAATTTAGCTTCCGATATTACTTCATACAAACACAGAAACATTCTCTGTAGGCTATCTTTCATAGCTTTCGATTGTTGCTGTCCAAGGCCCCTTATAGACGAAGTCATTTGTTTTTTAATTCATTACACAGCCTTAGATGGCAGTTATCTTAATTTTAAAACTCATTTATCTCATTAAATATCAGTCCTATCAAAATTTTTCAAGGAATAAAACTTATCGGAAATCATTTTTAAAGAAACGTTTGTTATGTAACATTTTTCACAAAAATCAATAATAAGAGAGATATTTCGATTTATTTAATTCAAGCCCCCTTATAACCCCCCTTTTAAATAATGTATTTTGAATGCCATATAGCTTAAAATCTAAGTTGCAACGAACTTAATTTATATTCCAATTTTCATATAAATCGGTTCAGCCATTATCACGTGAAAGGTAACAAACATACAGACAGACATACAAACAAAAATTTCAGAAAAGCGATTTTCGGTTTCAGGGTGGTTAATTATATATGTTAGGACCAATTATTTTTGGAAAATCGAAAATTACCAGAAAAGTTTCGGCTACAGATTTATTATTAGTATAGATTATTTTGTATAACCTAGTATAATTTAATGTAATTCAGTGTTTTCTTACCTCATAATTTAATTTAATTTACAATAAATAATAGCGTAGACTAAACTTGTATAATATTGAGCGATTCCCCGAGATGGGTGGGGAAATCTGCAGTATGCAGAATATAGATACGAGTAAATTGAATGTTCATGATCCTAAACGGGAACTTTGAGAACGAGGTGCACGAACAAAAAAAAAAAAAAAAAATAATAAATAATATAGGAACTTTGTCGAAGGTGAATATTACCTCTTTAATCATTAGTATTGGAAGTACCGTACGCTAAAAACAGGATATGCAACCACCAATGTGTCTTTTTTATAAGGAAGGGACTGTCGATATTTAGTTCCTAGTATTTTTTTTCTTGCTGCAGAAAGATCAAATTCAATGTTTGATAAGATGATATAATATGATCGCAGTACTATCACGATTAGTCGTGCGTTTTGTAGGTTAAGAACATGCAGTTTTGAATACTATGTAGGATGATTTTGAAAATTTGAAGTTAAAACATGGTTTTAGTAATTAGGGTACAGTACATTAAAAACATTATTGACGAAATGGATTTCACTACTGATCGTCCTGGGTAATAAACATCCCAGTTTATGGAGAGTTTACTGCAGGCGTAAACTTCGGAGACTCCTACAACTACTGCATATAATCTAAGCTAACATAGCTTGCTGTCGAGATTGCGTATGTTCTCATTAATTTTTCTTTTCCCTCTTCCAAAATTAAACTGTAGCCAGCAATTCCTTACTTGAAGTAGTTACTTTTATTTAATAGCTAGCACTTTCGAGGCGCAATTTAATTGCTTATATTTTTTAGGTTTAAAGCACATATCAATACTAATAATAAATCTGTAGCCAAAATTTTTCTGGTAATTTTCGATTTTCCAAAAATAATTGGTGCTAACATGTATAATTAACCATCCTGAAACCGAAAATCGCTTTTCTGAAATTTTTGTTTGTATGTCTGTCTGTCTGTGTGGATGTTTGTTACCTTTTCACGCGATAATGGCTGAACCGATTTCTATGAAAACTGGAATATAAATTAAGTTGGTTGTAACTTAGATTTTAGGCTATATGGCATTCAAAATACTTTATTTAAAAGGGGGGTTATAAGGGGACCTGAATTAAATAAATCGATATATCTCGCTTATTATTTTCATGAAAAATATTACATAACAAAAGTTTCTTTAAAAATAATTTCCGATAAGTTTTATTCTATACAAAATTTTGATAAAGGACTGATATTTAATGAGATAAATGAGTTTTAAAATTACAATAACAACGCCATCTAAGGCGCTGTACTGAAATAAAAACAAATGGCTTCGTCTATAAGGGGCCTTGGACAACAACAATTGAAAGCTATTAAACATAGCCTAGGAGAATGTTTCTGTGTTTGTATGAAGTAATATTGGAAGATAATTAATTGTTTAATTATTATTTCACCATTGGAAAGTGTAGTTTCTCTAGATGGACATAATTCTACAATGTTATTACAGTAACTTCTGAAACATATAGCAAGTAATATAAAGTATACACATTAAAACTAAATGATATGTCAGTCTTCATTAAACTATGGTTGCATGTAATAACAATTAAGAAACATGTTAAAGGAATTGTCATTGCACCAAATGATTGCTCTCTGGACCTAAATGACCGCATTTTAATTATTTGGATGCAATTAAAATTAAGTGACATATTAAACGATTTAACCTTCTATCAAACACGAATGTTCTCTGGATCAAACGTCCTATTTTGATTATGTAATTACTTTATATTTATTTCTAACAGGTGCAGCGGAGCGCACGGGTACGGCTAGTTCAAAATATTTTGGGACCTGAATGAAGACAAAAGGCTTTCCCTGGTTTTTACACATAGGAATACAACAAAAATGTGGAATTTTGAGTTGTTTTTAAGAGTATTTAATGTACTAATATACTACGTAAATCCTCAATGTTTATATACCGGAAAACAAATGCACACGCAAAGCGCATCCCTCAAAATACATGTGCGCTATCTGTTGGTGTTAGTTCAGGATATCCATATACTACTGCTGGTTGGTCTTCACAGACTTTGGTGAAGCTCAGTGGGGGACTGGCTGTTATAAGTAGTCCATTAAATCCACAGGACTTACGCGATGTTTTTATTTAAAAATACGAAATACACCCCTGTACGTTAGACATCTCATTATATTGGACATATTTTCTTGGAACCGAATAAATTTCTATGCTTTTACATGTCCAATAATATATGTTGTACACCCCTCAATCCTGGAAACTGGACACCACATTTCTAGATTGGACGATTTTCTTGTTGCATTGTGCATTTCTGCTATTGTTTAAAGTTGAGTTTCATTGAACCACTCTTGTATTTTACAAGGACCATTAGCACAGAGGAATGAGAGGGGGTTTCCCCTGTACAGTACAGCAACTGTGAATCTCTTTCTACTTTCCTGGAATTACCCACTTTGTCCTTTTTGTAACTGTACTGTGGCTAAATTTGAGTATGGAGTGAAAGGCATTATTTTTCATAACGGTAAGCTTTATGAACCGAAATTATTTCGATGGATAAATATAATAATACGATGCGAAACTTACTGAGTTTCCCGTAACACATGCTAAAGGCTCTAATGTAGAAACTGATCTTGCTGTCATCTGTTGGACGGAGGCGAACTTATTACATCTAGCAGCCCACCAAGTAGCGAAAACAGATACTAATTACTCCATGCATTTAGCAGCGCGCCTGGTGACGAAAATGTTAAACTTTGTAGAAAATATTCCTTCCCTCCCATCCTCATCGATATTCTCAATTAACCTAATTTGGAATAAAACATTTACGTTGTTATTCCTCACAGCATCTTCTACTGAAAATTCTTACCGGAGCCAACAGGAAGATAAAAGAGACGATCTATTTTACACTACATTTTTACTATTTTTAAACTCTAAGTATTGAAAATGAAATGAATTTTGTCAACTTTTAATATTAGAAGGAATTTAGAAGATCAGTATCATTTTACTGAAAAGACGTTCTTGAAAAAAATGTGAGTTATTGTTATTGCAGAAAATAAAGAAAAGGTTCCGTCAAGGATGTTACAAGATTTGTGAACTCACTTCACACCTTATTAACAAAAAGTGTAAAACTCAGGTCTCTGCCTCAAGCAAAAAGAGATTCATTCTCATAGTGTCCATGTGGAAGCTATGCAAATCTCATGGCATCCATTAGTTCACGAAAACATAATCGGTAAATATTTTATAGCTTTTTCTTCCATGTCACGGGTGTTACAGATGAGTTAATGTCCTTCATTTTTCCAGTTTCAAAACAACTGTGACATTTCTAATTCAAAATATTCACTTGAACTGTAAGATTAATTATCAACTCAAAGTACTACTGAAAATAAATAGCAGAAATAATATACAGTAGTAGAGAGTAAAAAGTTCCCTGATTCTGGATCTCTGGAATTAACAGTGCAGGCTCTCAAAATATTTCTTCAACAATAGCTCCTTGAAAAATAAACATTTACATGAGTAAGTGCTGCAAACTTTAGGGAAACAAAACAGTATTTATTACACAGGCAAGACCACTTAGATTCAGTGACCATAAAACTTGTAAAATATTTTCTCTTTGAAAATAAGACATCAGAATATTTAATTTTAGAGACTTATCTATGTTTTACACGAATAATGAACAAATATTTCGAACAAAAAATACTTTTTCATTAGAATTACCAGTTTTGCCGGAATGGCTGATATATACGAAGCTGACAGAGCTATGATATAGACACTAATATAACAAAAATATTGTACGTCTTTACTTAAATAATAATTCAATTTAAATCCTATCGAAATTCAACGTCGCAAATTTCTAGCGCAATAATTAACAATAGATCCCTATTAGAAACAACAACAATCAAATTTCTTGGCTTAAAAATCGATAATGTGTTAAATTGGAAAAATCATATTAAAGAAATTACCCCCAAACTAAATTCAGCTTGTTTTGCTATTAGATCTATGCAAAAGATAGCAAATATCAATACCTTAAAAACAATATACTTTGCATACTTCCACTCGGTAATGAGTTTTGGAATAATATTCTGGGGAAATTCCACAGATAGTAACAACATATTTCTATTACAAAAAAGAGTAATTAGAATAATAGTAGTTGCCAAATTTAGGGAATCGTGTAGGACCATTTTCAAAAAACTACAAATAATGCCCATGGCTTGTCAGTATATCTTTTCATTAATAATCTTCCTCGTATGTAATTGTGAAAACTTTGTAACTAATTCAACAGTTCATAGCATAAATACACGTCAAAAAATGACTTTCATACTCCATCGGCAAGTCTATCGTGCTATCAAAAAGGAGTGCGTTATATGGCAGTAAAAATTTTTAATAGCCTCCCTATCGATATAAAAATGAAACTCAAAACATAAGATTATTTAGGGCCAAATTAAAGAAGTACCTAATTTCTCACGCCTTCTATTCTGTAGGTGAATTCATGACATTCAATAACGCTTCATGAAATTGATACTAAAACTTTGTGTTGTACTAGTAGACTATATTGTAAATCTCGTCTCTATATATTTGATCTAGACTGTGACTATAAATTAAGACTTTATAATAGTATTAAGTTTTTGACTTCTTCCATATTCTAGCTGTAAGAAATGTATGAATAGCATGGAATGTTAATAAATACAATACAATACAATACAAAAAAACTTCATGGGTTGCGTACGTTGACACAGTCATAAGATTTCCACCCAGAATGTCTGAGGAATTCGCTGTGATAGAATGAACCTGCAGTGTTCGTTTTTACAAGATTATATTAATTTATGAGACTTGAAAGCAATGTAAAACCTTAGCACAGCCAGTATGGTAGCGAAGCGTGGACTGTGAAGAATAAAGATGTCAGTAGAATAACAGCAAGTGAGATGAGGTTCATGACAGCAACAGCTGGATATACTCGCTGGGATCATAAAAAAAAAAGAGAACCTAATGCAAGAACTTCAAATATAACCCATTATGCAGTTCATTAGCAAATATCAACTTCAGTGGAAGGGTCATCTCGAACGAATGAATCGATGCAGAATTCCAAAAGCACTGCTTCATTACCATCCATATGGCAAAAGATCTCTGGGCCGTCCAAAGAAGAGATGGACTGAAACTTCTAGTTTGAGACCGTAACAGGCCACTTGGCCTAATACTTGTTAGGAAGAAGATGATGATATTAATTTATGATTGACAAGCTGTACATTGGCTAAGATACGTTTGTGGTATCATCAGATTCTTCCACAATTCACTGAAACTATCTCTTGAGAACAACTATTTCACAATTATGTTCGTTTAAACTCTCCTAAAGTTTAGATATTGCTATTATTCTATCAGAACTTGTAATTATGAATCGAACGACACCGATGCGAACGCTGTAAGAAGTTTCGTTCCCGAGTTATGGCCTTTCACAGAAGCGTGATACAACGTTTTCTTTTTCTAGACTGTCACTACCACTAGAGATAGGCAAAATGTGAAATCACGTAATATTGTAAACAAATTCCTGCTAGCGGTATGGAAACAAGCATTTCCACGATTCACGAGGTATATAATGTAATTAAGGCAAAAAACTTTTTATACTTTACAAAAATCTTCACTTTTTTTTTATATATTATAGGCTACATGATTTTCTCTCCTCCGTTAATCTATATATATAATTTGAACTGGTAATGGAAATTACGGGAAAACGGCTGAACGGATTTTAATAAATGTCCCCTCATTTTCAAGCTTGGAACTCAAAGTTTTTCAGAAAAATAGTAGTTTTCAGTGAAATGTCAATTTTGCAACATAATTTTCCTATTTTCCAAAATCCATCTGTCGTCTGTTTTGAGAACTAGCTAATTGCGTTTCAGAATTAAACAAAACACACACTACAGTAAACAATATTACACGAAGGCCGTGATCTGCAAGAATGCTGACATATTTAGAACTCAAATTAAATTGGTTATTAAAAGCTTAACTTACTAAAAATAATTTACAGGTTCCATTCTGTGGTGTGTAATTTTCTGGGTACAGCTGTGTATTGGATATTAAAAACTACAAAACTTGAGGTGGTTTGATGACATTATTACCATTAGAAATGAAATATTATTGTATTTAATGCCATGATGTGACTATTTTTCATTAATTATACATATTAATGCTATATTGATGATATGAAAGTGTAACGTTTTGGGGTTATATAAGTAGATGTAGAGAATAACTTAAATTATATTTTGATTTCTATATTTTACTGAGTGGCGGCTATATAGTATATGTTACTGAAAGCTATAAAACTTACGTAAGATAATAATATTATTAAAAATCAAATATTTTTATAGTTATTAATCAAGTAGGGTTGAGTATTTTTCATATATTTAATGGCGGTGTGGTGTAGATATTTATATGCGTGGTTCTCTTCAGTATTGGCTCGAGAGAGAGTATCTTTCATTATTATGGAAGCAAATAACTTTCAGAATGTCTGGTATTCTTCATTGAAAATAGATCTGAAAAATGTTTATTTGAACGTCTAATGAACTTAGTTTGCAGCATTTGTTGCATAAGCCACTACTATTTCTATAATACTGAACCGGACTTTCCAGATATTATAAGAAGACAATATAAATGTTGAATAATTTCGAGGGAAAAATTGTTCCGGGACCGGGCATCGAACCCGGGACCTTTGGTTAAACGTACCAACGCTCTACCAACTGAGCTACCCGGGAACTCTACCAGCCACCGATCCAATTTCTCCCTCTATATCCACAGACCTCAAAGTGGGCTGACAACCGTCAAGCAACCAACATTGAGTGCATACTAACTCCGTGTGACTTAATTATTGTGGTTTTCTGTTAACGAACAGTGACGTATGTTATACATAATGAATATAAATGTTTTTCAGAAAACACTTGAATATCCAAGCTACCCATTCCATCAATATTCCTAGACTGAGTTAGGTACTAAATTTAAATTTGCAATAGAAAACAACAAAGATTGAATATCCACACAGCAAAAGGAGAATCACAGACCACAACAAGATAACAGGAATGTGTGCAATCCAGAAAATTGTGCGATACCCTAAAATCCATCCATAACTTCTCTTCTTTCAGCCAGCGGAGTGGAAAGAAAGACTTTGTGATCTCTCTTAAAATACTGAAAGTTGTAAAAGCCGATTCATGGAAGAAATAGGATCGTTTGTGTTTGAAGCAGAGTGCTGCATTGGAGTTAAATCGCTCGCTTGAACTCGGTCGAGTGTCGCACCCTCGATTGAGATACGATCGGTCGTGATACGCTCGTAATAAATAGAAGCACAGTACAAGGTCATCTCACCGACATGTCTTATCTTGTATGGAAGGCGACAGATAAGATACACATATGTTTTGCTCACACGGTAAAAATAAGGCTTTATTTTCTGCGTTTATGACAAACGTTTAATGGAACGTACCAAAACAGAAACATGAAGTTACAAATAAAATAGTATGAAAAACTTCGATATGCAGTTATTATTGCTAATTAATAATTATTCAATATTTGATTTACCACATATATAATATGATAGATATGATAAATATGGGAAATGCCTGTTATTATTCGGTTGAGAAGCTCTTATCATCCAGTCTGCTGTCCAAAAATCTGAAAGTTAGAATTTATAAAACAGTTATATTACCGGTTCTTCTGTATGGTTGTGAAACTTGGACTCTCACTCTGAGAGAGGAACATAGGTTCAGGGTGTTTGAGAATAAGGTGCTAAGGAAAATATTTGGGGCTAAGCGGGATGAAGTTACAGGAGAATGGAGAAAGTTACACAACACAGAACTGCACGCATTGTATTCTTCACCTGACATAATTAGGAACATTAAATCCAGACGTTTGAGATGGCCAGGGCATGTAGCACGTATGGGCGAATCCAGAAATGCATATAGAGTGTTAGTTGGGAGACCGGAGGGAAAAAGACCTTTAGGGAGGCCGAGACGTAGATGGGAGGATAATATTAAAATGGATTTGAGGGAGGTGGGGTATGATGATAGAGACTGGATTAATCTTGCACAGGATAGGGACCGCTGGCGGGCTTATGTGAGGGCGGCAATGAACCTTCGGGTTCCTTAAAAGCCATTTGTAAGTAAGTATAATATGATAGGTCCATACATAGTGTTCCACCTATATACTGCGACAATGTAGAAACGTTAAAAAATATTATTGATACAGCAGTAGATTAATAACAATATTAGTACAGAGATAACGTCACAGAAAATATAATAAAACGAATAATCATGCTGCACAACTGTTACAGACGCAAAGATTGATACACTAATAATAGAGATTATTATTGTTATTATTATTATTATTATTATTATTATTATTATTATTATTATTGTTACTAGAAAACTTGATACAGTTCTTGCATTATCGTGATTGTGTTCTCCGTTTATAATAATTACATTTACATCCAATAACATCTATCAGATGTGGCAAAAACAAAATCACTCCTGTGTGGGGGGGGGGGGGGAACATTTACCTACAACATTTATATTACATTTTAAAGCAAGTTTTGTAGTTGTACCATGGAGAGGTTAGTTAAACACTGCAAAGTTTTGAAATGATAAACATCTATGATGTTACTACACAGTTCATCACTGTAACAAGAACGAACGTCTAACGCTCGGCTTATACCGTTCGAGGATTTATCGCTCGTGACAATTTTACCCATCATGCATGTGCGCTACCTATCGGATTATTCTATGAACTACTTGGCGCTCGAGCGAAAACGTCCGATGCAGACCTTTGGTTTGAAGATTATTCCAAAATGATCTATCTATTGCAGGAGAAATGACGCGGTAGATTTCATAAACTAAATATCTCCTCAAATTTTCTGTCACCTAGTTCCTCCCAAGAATTCTCTCTTCCCAGTAATGATACTTCACGATCATCTTCATCATCATCATCATCATCATCATCATCATCATCATCATCATCATCATCATCATCATCATCATCTCTATGCAATAATCAGCTATAAATCTGACTGTCATTTTACTTTATTGGTTATCTCCTTTAGCCGCTGGAATACGACCAGTTACAGATTACTGTCGCTGACCTTATATTTAAATCGTAAACGAGGTCCGGTGGCTACACTAACCGGCACTGATACACGTGGCTAGTAACCTTAGAATAAGGTCTAAGAATTTTAATGTATTGACAATAAATATGAAATATCTGGAATAATTGTCAGTTACAATAGGGTCGAAAACAAAACATTTAGTCCCTAATTCAAAGTCATGAAAAGTACAAGAAATGATTTGATATCGAACAAAAGCTGAAATACGAGTCATCTTGCCATATAAACAGATCATGTACCATCTTCGACATCATGAAAACAGCAACCATCATCAACTTCATCCTACCTTGGTCCGCGTCTCCTACGTCAGAAGGTTTCTTCTTCAGCCATTTGTTGAACGTCCTCTTGTTTCTGTAAGATGAAGCAAAGCAATAATTACGTTTCCGTCCACTCAGAGGGTAATAAATGACACGTGAAACATTATTTACAACCCAATCCAGTGTAACATATCTGTGGACTGTTAGTAGAGTTTGCCAGCTGTACCGTGAGCTTAACACAAAATAAATTCAATTTTCTCCAGAACTATAGGATATTTATTTATATATTCACTTATTTATTTATTTGTTTATTTATTTCTTTAATTATTCATTCATTTATTCATGTATTCATTTATTCACTTATTTACATATTTATTTATTTATTTATTTATTTATTTATTTATTCACTTATACAATAACTTATTTATTTACTTAGCCACTTATATGTTAACTTATTTATTCACTTATTTACCTATTTATTCATTTATTCAATCACTCACTTATTCATTCATTCACTTATTTAGTTATTATTTACTTATTTGTAATTGATTTTTGTTTGTTTATTTATTTCTTCATTAATTTATTCACTTATTTATTTATTTACTTATTCATTCACTTATATATTTATTTATTTATTCATTTATTCACATATTAGTTATAAGTTATTTATTTGTAATTGATTTTTGTTTGTTCATTTATTTATTCACTTATTTATTTATTTACTTATTCATTCACTTATATACTTATTTATTTATTCATTTATTCACATATTAGTTATAAGTTATTTATTTGTAATTGATTTTTGTTTGTTCATTTATTTATTCACTTATTTATTTATTCATTCATTATTCAATTATTTACTTATTTATTCTTTTATTCAATCACTTATTTAGCATACTTATTTACTAGTTTATTCATTTATATACTTATTTATTCACTTATTCATTCACGCACGTATTTAATGATTTATTTATCCACATATTTCGTTATTATTTATTTGTTTGTAATTGATTTTTGTTTGTTTATTTATTTCTTTTTTAATTTATTCACTTATTTAGTTATTATTTATTTATTTGTAATTGAATTTTGTTTATTTATTTATTTGTCCATTCATTTATTCACTTATTTATTCATTTATTATTCACTTATTTACTTATCTATTCATTATTTCATTAATTTACTTATTCACTTAATTAATCTACTTATTTATTATTAATTTGAGTTTGTTTTTCGTTTTTTTATTTATTTATTCATCAATCCATGCGTTCATTAATTAATTTATTCGTTTATTTAGTTGTCTTATATGCTAATGAAATGCTCCTATTATAACAGACAATACAAAATTATATTTCCTTGTGGCAAAAAATTGTAAAAGAAAATAAAAGAGAAATACAAATGAACGAAAAGTAATAAATAGATAGCAATATTATTTAAAATCGACTAACTCCAATGTTTTAATAAGGAAATGTCTATATTTAATACAAGAAATGTTGAAATCACGATTCCATATTTTACAAACTTAATTTAATGTAGAATAGCCTACATTTTTAACAGTGGTGAAATTTTATGTGGTGAGGTATTTGGATTTTCGTAATGTAATAATTCACAATTTGTTAAATTTGATGTTCTAACGTTAAGCTGTATTTGTGATAATATTTCGCTGTTATCCAGTAGACCGTTGAATATTTTATACAATAAAAGTTGCTCAGCGAGTAATCTACGACTGGCAAGAGACATTAAATTAAATTCAGCAAGTAGACTGTTGTACGATATTTTGTTGCGGAAGGCCGAATAATAGTATTTTTAAATGGAGGTATCTTGAAAACGATATTTGAATTTTTTTTAATTTGGTCACCATGTGATTTAGAAGTAAGAAACCAAAATACTGACAAGTTACAAATTATCGCGTACAGGACAATTTTATTAAAAACAACTGTCAAAGACAAAACAGTTTGTAATTTTTTAGAATTCCTAATAATAAGTCCCAGATTTCTGAAAACATTATTGTTGTAGGGTATTAAATAATATATGATTATAAAAAGTCATAGATACGCCTATAATAGTTGGGTATTTCACGACGCTGTATCAAATACTTGGTTATTTAGCGTGGATGAGATTGGTAATAGCGAGATTGTATTTGGTGAGATGAGGCCGAGGATTCGCCATAGATGACCTAACATTCGCCTTACGTTTGGGAGAATCCTAGGAAAAAACCCATCCAGGTAATCAGCTCAAGCCAGAATCGAACCTACGCCCGAGTCCAACTCCGAATCGGAAGTGGCCTTAGCCAAGTACGCTACCCCGGTGGCTCCTGTGTATCTTACACAATATATTCGTTGTAATGGTTCAACATTCATAGTATTTTACGTCTTAAATTAGATGTAGGTACTCCTTGTAGGCCTATAAGTTATACAGGGTTAGTTGAAAGTCCCGCACCACCTAAATAACTTTTGAAGCATACGGTTCAGTGACATAAAACTTGGTATGTGAGGACAACCATATACAAAGAACTCAATAATGGTATTACCGAGTTTTTTCTGCTTCCGGTTTAACCGGAAGTAACTCCAACGCTCTTATTTTAAATGGAACACTCAATATATTTTTTATTTTTGAATAAAGCTCATTAAGAGCTTTTCAAAAAGTACCCACATTTAATACTTCTGTACAAATTCAGTGTTGCTAAATAAAAATAGAAGTGGTGCAAGATATTCCTAAAGCCTGGTTAAATCATTCCTTAAATGGTTCCTATGATCGAGTGACACATTGTAAAGCAGCTGAGGGCTACCAATTTGGACACATAATTTAGAAGGTGAGCTAGCTTTGTTTTGTTTTTCTTAAGGAAGGGGTATTTTATTATTTTAATATTCGATACACTTTTCTGTTTTCTTGGCTTAGCAACACTGAATTTGTACAGAAGTATCAAGTGTGGGTACTTTTTGAAAAGCTCTTAATGAGAACTATTCAAAAATAAAAATATATATTGGGTGTTCTATTTAAAATAAGAGAGTTGGAGTTACTTCCGGTGAAACCGAAAGTAGAAAAAACTCGGTAATACCATTATTGAGTTCTTTGTATATGGTTGTCCTCACATACCAAGTTTTATGTCACTGAACCGTATGCTTCAAAAGTTATTTAGGTGGTGCGGGACTTTTGACTAACCCTGTATAACAGCATTTTTAATATTAAAATTTGAGCAATTAGGCTATTTAGAATTCATTGATAAATATTAATATCGATTTACAGAAATTCTAATTCAGAAAGAATCGATTGCCACATACTGAACATGGATAAAATTAGTTTATTCTGGATACATCGCTGTATAATGATAAATAGAGTATTTCTCCAAAACCACTTTTTCAATATTGGTGTTGCAGAAGATGTTGCCAATTTTTGCACCACACACTCCGTCTTTACACGTCGTACAATGTGAAAGTAAAAATTGAAAAGCGGGCAATCCTTATTACCATCCAAATTAATTTATCATTTCGGGTAATCTTAAACCAAAGATGCTTGTTGTAGCATTATTTTGTGATTGTGTCATAAGCCTTACATGATGATGACGTTGATCTCTTAACAACGGCTAGCTACAGAAATTTTTTTTTCGATATTTCTGGCTCAATCTTCCATATAAGTTTGCCCGTCGACTTTTATGACAGGCAGTATATCCCCTTCCAGAAGCACGCATGCATAAGAGTGATTGTGTTTTGTCTGTGTGTGGGAAGATCTGATCCGTCTTTGAGGTTTTGAACGATTATTTCATGTTAGGTAATTTGTCACTGCGAAACGGGACTGGAAAGTAGGCCTACTGGTTCTGACACATGGCAACCAGAGCTAACAAGAAGGAAGAAAGTTGGAGCTCTCGGGGAATTATGAGTCTGGGTTTATTTATTTCGTGCAGCCAAATCTAGTAAGGCAGATTTACATGGAACACGACTGTGACAGCCTCGAACAAATCTTACCGACTCACCTAAACAATCAAATAAAAGGTTTTCCCTCCTTTTTCAGAGAGACAAGTCGTTAGTCGGTGGGGATGAAGCTGTTGCGCGGGTCCCTGACAGGTCCCCGGGGACGGCACCACGGACATGTTCAGTTCTCGTCCAAAAATACATTTGTCTGATATCAGAAGTTGGCCGGAAAATGTTGAATGTAATGGAATAAAGTCGTTTGAAACTTGATTACGTCTGGCATTAACGCGAGGCCCTCCAGAATAAACTTCGGGAAACATCAGCGAAGCCGGGAGGCTATGCAATATGACAACACAGATGTGTGTGGCGGGTGGAGAGGAGCATCGCCGAGAGGGGAAAAAGTGGCATTAATAACAAATGGGGATTTTTATATGGTCTCTGCATAGGGGGGAAAAAAGTGGATGTATGTCTGTAGGAGACTCCGTGATGGTGGCGTTAAAAAATTATGCTCCGCTCGCATAAAGTACATGAGAGATAAAGCATTAGCGTCAAACTGGGAGTGGCACAAGAAGTATGAAATGCAAATAAAAAAGCTGGGCTTTACTTGAAAGATTTTGTTAAGCCTACAGTACAGTACTGCAAGTACACCGCGAGATAAAAACAACAACAAAATGAAGTGACCTTCATGTGGAAATGTAAGTACCTATTATTACTATTATTATTATTATTATTATTATTATTATTATTATTATTATTATTATTATTATTATTATTATTATTTTTATTATCATTACTACTACTACTACTACCATTGCTACTACTATTACTACTACCTACTTACTTACTGGCGTTTAAGGAACCCGGAGGTTCATTGCCGCCCTCACATAAGCCCGCCATCGGTCCCTATCCTGTGCAAGATTAATCCATTCTCTATCATCATATCCCACCTCCTTCAAATCCATTTTTATATTATCCTCCCATCTAAGTTTCGGTCTCCCCAAAGTTTTTTTTTTCTCTCCGGCCTCCGAACTAACACTCTATATGCATTTCTGGATTCGCCCATACGTGCTATATGCTCTGCCCATCTCAAACGTCTGGATTTAATGTTCCTGATTATGTCAGGTGAAGAATACAATGCATGCAGTTCTGTGTTGTGTAACTTTCTCCATTCTCCTGTAACTTCATTCCTCTTAGCCACAAATATTTTCCTAAGAATCTTATTCTCAAACACCCTTAACCTATGTTCCTCTCTCAAAGTGAGAGTCCAAGTTTCACAACCATAAAGAACAACCGGTAATATAACTGTTTTATAAATTCTAACTTTCAGATTTTTTGACAGCAGACTGGATGATAAAAGCTTCTTAACCGAATAATAACAGGCATTTCCCATATTTATTCTGTGTTTAATTTCCTCCCGAGTATCATTTATATTTGTTACTGTTGCTCCCAGGTATTTGAATTTTTCCACCTCTTCTAAGGAAAAACTTCCAATTTTTATATTTCCATTTCGTACAATATTCTCGTCACGAGACATAATCATATACTTTGTCTTTTCGGGATTTACTTCCAAATCTATCTCTTTACTTCCTTCAAGTAAAATTCCCGTGTTTTCCATTAATAGACTATTAATATTGAATGAATGAATAAATAAACAAGGAAAGAAAGCGAGAGAGAAAGAAAAAAAAAAGAAAGAAAGAAGGAAATGATGTACCGAAATGAGATAGGCTATTTCAGATTTTTAACAGGTTATACCTTGATGGATGTAAATGATAGTAAAATGGCATATAGGCGTATGTGTCATAATATTTGTTTGAAAGCACGAAAAATAGATACTTCGTAAGAAAAAGGAAATGAAATAGACTAGAACAAAAAATACCAGGTACTTGATTTGAAAACACCCTATCACTCATGTGGCGCCACATCACAATACGACAGTTGTTTCTGTGCTGGACGCGGAATGATATGCCTTGTGTATTGTGTCAATATGTAATAAATAGCACATCGGCCTTATCGCAATGTTAAGAGGCACTTGAAAATACATTTACAACTTCCGCATTCGGTCTGGACGTAGTCAATAACATACTGTATCCTTAAATTCTGTGGCTCCTAGGCAAAATGTAATAAGCCATATCTTGCTGTTTTTCCAGGAGCCAGAATTTAAAGTTTAAACGACCGTACGAAACCATAGCAATCATGTTTCATAGCAACGGGTTAGAGAAAAAATAACAGAGACATGCAGGACAATTTTTGACATACTAAAGATATCATCACAATTCACAACTTCGCAAAAATCTCAGTTTCGTCAAAAATTCACGTACCGTCTTTTGCCTTGGAACCACAGAATTACTTTGCCAATATTTTTTTCTATCACAAAAAATAAATACGGCATTTAAATAAATTTTATGCTATATAAAAATATTGTTTCAAGAAGAACCTGCAGAAATTTTACTTTATTTGTGCTACTGACGCTACGAATATAAAAAAAATAGATCCCATATACAGGGTGTCTCAAAAATAGACCAACAAATTAATTACGGTAGTACTCACAGAGTAAAAAAAAAAATTGTCAGTGGAAACCCCACAGTACTATTTTAATAGTACATTATGCAACGAGCCTATAATGGTATTAATTAAGACGCGAGTATGCTTATGAAACGAGCGCAAGCGAGTCTTTTCATACGAGTGTCTTAATTACCATTATGGGCAAGTTTCATACGACTTTTTATGCTCGACCATATTTCTAACTTGAAATTATTCAGAAATATTCATTTTATTCGTATATGACTGAAGATCGGAAGTCACCTTGTGCATAGCTCGTAAATTGTGAGATGTGCGCAGACGCGAAAGTATTGATTTTTTCCAAGAAACAAATGTCATTGACCTTGATATAATCTAGAGAGTAAAAGAAACATTAATCTTGATATAGCCTTGAAATTGATTTAGACATTGAAAAACGAGATGACAAATTGAATTTATTTGAATATTATTTACAATTAACGCTAATTATTATAGTAACAGAACATAACCTTCTGCGACAATATTGGATTTCCAGCCTCCGTGACGTTTCGTTAGTTGTCTTTCGATTGCATATTCGAGAATAATCGATACTTGCGCTTTCATATTCTGATTGGTGGAACACCTGAACTTTAATGAATAGGTGTACTTTAATGAGGTCCATTAAAGGGCTGCTACCAGGTGTATAATTACTACATTTCGGCATGGTCGAGCATAAATATCTTTAAAGTTATCATTCTATGAACTTGTTAAGCCCAGTACCAGTAATGGAAGTTTGACAATATCTGTAAGGCTTGAAAAAGGGTAAGAGCGTGTGTTATATGTAGGAAAACATTCCAGCTGTTTTGTTTCTTTTCGCTCAAATGATTTACACTTTTTTAATAAATAAAATTATATAAACTCAACCTAAGTCAGAGTGATTAGGCAGTGTATGGAGAACTATTGTCGGATTTCGGAGTAGGTTAGAAGTTGATAGTTCCATAGCAGGTAGTAAACAAATGTCCAATACATGTGTTTAGTAATGGAACTATCAACTTCAAACCTACTCCGAAATTCGAGAATAGCTCTCCATACACTGCCTAATCACTCTGACTTAGGTTGAGTTTATGTTTTTTTTTTTCAACTATTTTCAATGCGTTAGGCCTACTCTTTGTAACATATCCAAAATTTAAGAACATTATTTCAATATAGGTAAATCATCAAAATTAACGATTACTGAAAATTTCAGCTTCCTAGATTAAATGGAAGCTGAGAAAAGTTTCATTTTGTGTGGAAAAACTAAACTTACGGAAAATAAGCGTTAAAATATAGCCTAATTGTAGGATAATGATGTGTGATATGCTATTTTAAAGAGGAGAAATCAAATAATTGATTTCAAAAATGAAAAAAATATACATTTTTCTGTCCAAATCCGTAAATTTACGATCTTGCGTTAAAATTGAATGTTGCATACCCTTCTCAGAAAATCGAAAAATAAAAATTTATGCAATTTGATCACAGTCATATGTGATACACCATTTCAAAGAGGAATATGAAATACTCGTAATACAGGGGGGTGCATAAGTAGATAAACAGCAATACAATATAGTTCTAAGTGTAAATGAGTATTACATAACACTTGTAGTTACAGTAGAACATCAATCGACAATCGACATCAGTTATTTAATGCCTGATCGATCCGTTATCGATTGTAATTCTCATTTGTACTTAATAAAACGATATTGTATTACTGTATACTTACAACAATAATAATAATAATAATAATAATAATAATAATAATAATAATAATAATAATAATTTTAGTAGGTTATTTTACGACGCTTTATCAACATCTAAGGTTATTTAGCGTCTGAATGAGATGAAGGTGATAATGCCGGTGAAATGAGTCCGGGGTCCAACACAGAAAGTTACCCAGCATTTGCTCATATTGGGTTGAGGGAAAACCCCGGAAAAAACTACAACCAGGTAACTTGCCGCGACCGGGAATCGAACCCGGGCCACCTGGTTTCACAGCTAGACGCGCTAACCGTTACTCCACAGGTGTGGGCGAATAATAATAATAATAATAATAATAATAATAATAATAATAATATAATAATGATAATATATATTTTTATTTATTTATTTAGAATATTAACGGGCAAAAACAACAGCACAAGGCCAATTACAGTTCAGCATGATACAAAACAGAACAAAACAACAAATGATGATGAGAATGAATGATAGAAAATGGCAATGAGATGAAATACAAACAATATAATAGTCTACATCAATCATTGATCAAATAATAATTATAAAATTATAAATTAGTACAATGAGACTTGAAATAATGGAATAGTCTACATTAATCAATTGACCAAATGCAAGAAATAAAATGGACAAATAATTATAAAATTAGATCAGTGAGTTAAAACTCAAAGATATACTACACATTAAATGGATCCAAGTTCAATCCATGCAAATTAGCATATTTGATGCATCTGCAGACCGGAGAGAGAAATTTAGGATTCTTATTATAAAACAATTTATGAAATCTTAAACCATTAGCAGGAATACGAAGACTGATATTGCTTATGAAAGATTCACAATCAATATCACCCTTAATGACTTTACAAAAAAATAAATAATCAAGATCCTGACGTCTGGTGAACAAACTACCGCAATTGAAATAATTGCATTTAATCTCATAGTTACAATCGGAATTTGGTAAAAATCTGTAAGAACACAAGGAAATAAATTTTCTTTGAATATTCTCCAATTTAGCCGAGTCAGTGGAAGTAATGGAGTTCCATACAACAGATGCATATTCAAGCTTGGATCTAACCAAAGTATAGTATAAAATTAATAAACACATAGGAGTGGAAAAAGAATAAGTTATAGACCTAATTAGACCAAGCATTCTTAACGAATGGGTATAAATATATTGCACATGATCATGGAAATAGAATTTAGAATCAAGTAGGACACCAAGATCTCTAATACAATCTTTCCTAGCAATTACGACATTACTGAGAGAATAGTTAAATTTTAGGGAGATAGTTTTCCGTGAGAAGGAAATAACAATACTTTTGGATTGATTAAAATATTAATAATAATAATAATAATAATAATAATAATAATAATAATAATAATAATAATAATAATAATAACAATAATAATAATAATAATAATAATAATAATAATAATAATTATTATTATTATTATTATTATTATTATTATTATTATTATTATTATACTTGTGGCTTTTAAGGAACCCGTAGGTTCATTACCGCCCTCACATAAGCCCATCCATCGGTCCCTATCCCGTGCAAGATTAATCCAGTCTCTATCATCATATACTACTTCCATCAAATCCATTTTAATCTTATCCTCCTATCTATGTCTCGGCCTCCCCAAAGGCATTTTTCCCTCCGGCCTCCCAACTAACACTCTATATGCATTTCTGGATTCGCCCATGTTTGTTTATTTGTCTATTGATTTACTTATTTATTTATTTTTGTCTATTTATTTATATGTGTTATTGTTATATATTAATGTTATTTATTCTAGTGATATTAAGGGGACACTATGGTGAAATAATTGTGAAAAATGAAGAAAATCGATTTAAAAATTTGTGGCTCTCTATTTAGACCGAGCTCAAAAAGCTAATTAATATATGTTCCCATGGCTATTTTAATGCTTTTGAGCTAATATGAATTAAAAATTGTGGAAACTGTGATGCAAGGAGCCTTTTTAGTGGCGTCAATATAAAATACATTTAAAAAATATAATTTCAAAATTATTGGCCCTAATGGTACAAAATTTTGTACAGGTGATAATAGCCTTAAAATTCATAAATTTTGGATGAAAATTGTAAAAGTTTTAGAACTCATAGAAGTGTCCCCTTAAGGTCATGAGGCTTCTCTTCCACATAAAAATTTTCACATATCGTTGCTATGCGATACGTGTATTTAAACAGATTTTTCACGAGAAAGAAAACATCATCATCTTTAATTGTCTTGATTTTCAAAGCTACTTTCAGTACAATTTCAATAATTGTAAGAAAAATAATGAAACTACACCAAAAGTAGCTTCGAAAATCAAGTGAATTGAAAGTGACGATGTTTTTTTTCCTTTCTCTTGAAAATCTATAGCGGATGTCGGAAGCGTAGCGATGATAATTATAATTCTGTTCCTCCTTAAAATGCAGTACAGCACAGGCAGTAGTTTTAATGCATTACGGGACATTTACAAAGATCGGGGCATAGAAGACGGAATCAGTTTTGGACTTGAACAATATGAAAGATGAAGATAATCTCCAGCCCATACGATGCACGTGTTTCACGTATTTCTGCCTAATGAACGGCGAATAGCTTCGTAATTCGCACAAATTGATCAGATCGACAGAAATCAGTTTTTAAACTGGGGCGCAATCGAGTTAACTTGAAGGCTAAGTTGAACTGTGTAATCAGCTTTATGGAGTTGGCAGCGGAATGAACCCGCTAATGGAATAAAACTTCCTTCGCATATTTATGCGCAAGATATGCACCGCCTATCGCACGCCACGCACTGAAACTTTAATCAGCACGTCCAGGCCAGGAAGGCGCCAATATCTACTGTTGCAACCAGAGAGCTATGCGATCATTACTGAGTTGTTGTGGTCGTCATCGTCATCAAAGGGAAACAAATAAAAAATAAATAAACAAATAAATAAGTAAATAAACAAATAAATAAACAAATAAATAAATAAATAAATAAACAAACAAATAAATAAACAAACAAATAAATAAATAAACAAACAAATAAATAAAGGAATACATAAATAAATAAACAAACAAATAAATAAATAAACAAACAAATAAATAAACAAATAAATAAAGGAATACATAAATAAATAAACAAATAAATAAACAAATAAATAAATAAATAAACAAACAAATAAATAAACAAATAAATAAAGGAATACATAAATAAACAAACAAATAAATAAACAAATAAATAAACAAACAAATAAATAAAGGAATACATAAATAAATAAACAAACAAATAAATAAACAAATAAATAAACAAATAAATAAATAAATAAACAAACAAATAAATAAAGGAATACATAAATAAATAAACAAACAAATAAATAAACAAATAAATAAATAAACAAATAAATAAGCAAATAAATAAACAAATAAATAAACGAACAAATAAATAAACAAATAAACAAATAAATAAATAAACATATAAATAAACAAATAAATAAATAAACAAATAAATAAACAAAAAAATAAATAAACAAATAAATAAATAAAGGAATACATAAATAAATAAAAACAAATAAATAAACAAATAAATAGATAAACAAACAAATAAATAAACAGATAAATAAATAAACAAACAAATAAATAAACAAATAAACAAACAAATAAATAAATAAAGGAATACATAAATAAATAAAAACAAATAAATAAACAGATAAATAAATAAACAAATAGATAAATAAACAAATAAATAAATAAACAAATAAATAAATAAATAAATAAAGGAATACATAAATAAATAAAAACAAATAAATAAACAGATAAATAAATAAAAAACAAATAAATAAATAAACAAACAAATAAATAAACAAATAAACAAACAAATAAATAAATAAAAGTATACTTAAATTAATAAATAAGTAAACAAATAAATAAATAATTAAATAAAGAATTTCATAAATAAATAAACAAACAAATAAATAAATACATAAATAAATAAACAGATAATTACATAAATAAATGAATAAATAAATAAAATAATACATAAATGAATACATAAATAAATAGATAAATAAATAAAGAAAATAATTGAATACGTAAATACATAAATAAATTAAAAGAATAAATTAATAGATAAATACATACATTAATTAAATAGTTCTACGACGAAATAATGACAAAAGATAACGAAGAAAAGATTATTTTTTTCCTGTACAATTTCTAACACTCTCGTGCTCTTTTCCCGTCGTCAGGATACTTGCAAACCGCAATAATGAAGTGAAGATAGGCCTACTCGAGCAATGGATGGAATTCAACACCGTCACGTTGGCGCTACAATGACAGAGCATCTAATCGATCGCTCCACCATTCCAGAAAAGTTACTCAAAGAACCATGTAAGACTTGACCAATGCAGTTTAAGAATCTGCAGACTTTTAACCAATCAAAGCCAACTATCAACTGCAATCTTGTCGCACCTGATGCGTATTTGTTTCGTATCTTGTCGCACCTGATGTTCAGATGTTAAATTTTTTCATTGTTTCCTTAACAATACAGTGGGCCATGATATTGCGTGATGGGGTGATAGCAAATGTAAGTATTAAATATTTTAATTTATAACATAATCTGTTTCTGTATGTTATAAATTATTTCGCTATACTGGAGAATTCCCACGGTATCTTTGAACCGTGCCGTTACGTTTAGCACCAAATTTAAGTAAATACACAATCTCGCCAACATAAGAACACGACGTTGGTGTGTGGCGTCATTGGAGGGAGAAATTTGTTTCTTTTCTCTCTCTACCTCCTTCGTTCTGAACATTACAGAGAGATAGCACCACTGTTAGCTACAAGGTATATTTGCGCAAATATATTGAAGTAGATCACGTGACCTATTACGTGACTTAGATGAGAGTCTCGAGACAAAACAGTTTTGCTATATTTCTTTTTTTATTAAATGTTAAGCACAGGAACGCCATTTCGTAATTTTATCTAAGAAACAAGCCAAACAAATTATCTTTGCATCAAAAACGGATGCTCCCTGGACCAAAGTATCGTATTTTATAATTGTTTGAATGCAATAGAAGCCAGAAGTCTTTCACTTGACTAATGCAGTGAATTATTTAAGAATATAGTCGCAAATTTTACTACCACCATTTCGATTGTGTTTTGTTTGGCACGGCTCGGTACGGCCCGGTGACTAGCGGCCAGCGAGTAACGTCGACTATCGACATTGCTCTGCCGTGGGTATTATCCAGTTGTTCCAATTATTTATTAATATATTAGTGAAATAGCCCTATTCAAATATCACAATAGTTCTCATCTTGTCGATAATTCACTAAATGAAAGTACCTATTTCGAAATAAAATGTTACAACCACAAATATCTGTTTAATTTTGCTGTTTCTCTAATCATAATTTCTACAGCTATTGTCAAATGTTTACCATGAATTTCATATTGCAGGAGGCCATGACAATGCCGGTCAATGAAATATAATAAGTTAGCAACTTAAATATCTTATTTAACAGTAATATAATTATGTCATCTTAGCGACAGGGTCTTAGTTGGAACTTTGCACCACACATGGGTTTCATTCGGGTGCAACTTTGCAGCGAGAATAGACCTCGAAATGAATTTCTACAACTGCTACGAACAAGTAAGCCTAATTGATTGGAATGGAAATAAACAAATGGACGAAAAACAGATTCAACGCGTGTTGAGTTATCTCACATCAGCGATATTTGTTTTCAGTTACGTGATATAGTGGAGTTCACGTAAGATTAAGTCCTAAAAACCTAACATGTTGTCAGTTGTTACCAAATATCACCAAAGCAGGTAAAATTACAATGCTATATATGGAAATAAAAATAATAGTAATAAAACAAAAATATTTACAATAATAAAATAAATACTAAGACGGATAAAATAAATTTTAAAACTACTTAGCGAGAGTTAACACAACTTAAGGGGAATTGGACGTTATCGCATGCAAAGTAATGGTAAAAATAGCCTATCTTCAAGTAGTCATAAATGTAATACTATTTATCACAGCTATTTCATTTTTTTAGTGATATATGTATACACATTAAGTTTTAAAATGAAAGAGGAATGGTTAATCTAGTGTAAATCTTACCCTTAAATTAATTTTTTAATTTAAACATATTTTTTATATAAATTCACTACAAACCTGTGATTAGGTACACTCTATTCACTTATCATAGCACACATTGAATTAAAATTTTTGGGTACTTACTGCTAATATATACTAAAACATACCCTACTAAAATTATTAAAATATCTGTAATATTATGGGCATACGGCTTATACTAATCTTCGTCATTTTTTTTATTTTACTGACGGTGACGATTGCTATAAGCCCTATGCCCATAATATTACAGATACAGTAATAATTTTAGTAGGATATGTTTTAGTATCTATTAGCAGTAAGTGATCAAATTTTCAATTCAATATGTGTTATAATAAGTGAATAGAGTGTACCTAATCACAGACATGTAGTGAATTTATAAAAAGAAATGTACTTAATTAAAAAAAATAATTTAAGGATAGAGATTTACTCTGGAGTAACCATTCTTTTTCATTTTATAGCTTAATATGTATACACACATAGCTAACAAAAATGAAAGATCTCTGATAAATAGTATTATATTTATGACTGCTTGAAGATAGGCTATTTTTACCATTATTTTGCATGCGATAATGACCAACTCCCCTTAAATAAGCATATAATAACCGGAAAAAAATGACGAACTCGAAAATCAACAAAAAAGTTCGTTGTATCGCAGACGACAGCAACCGCCGTATTGATATTGTGTTGTGCATTATTGGCAGTAGGAGGGAGCTGAAAGTCTACGTAACTGCCGTTCTGTTCGAATCTTCTCATACGATCATGGGCAGTTAATGGTGAAAAACAAAATGTCTACGAGTCAAACTGTTCATTATTACCAGGATAAATATAAATAATACTGAAAATGTTGCATATATAAATGTTTACCTACCTAATAACTTCAAAACACCAAAATGTCACTTACCATGTTTTACTCTCGAATCCTCATTAATGAATAATATTATTAATTATGTTCAAGTCCCAAATAAAACACGCTAGTAACTTTCGTTCATTGACGTTGGCAGTGATTTCAAAGGCAAACGATGCTGCCAACAAAACAGTAAGAAAGTATTTGCTAGTTGTAGTATTTGTGAGTACCAAAACCCGGAACAAAGCTGGCGAATGAAAGATGGATGTTATAAATGTTATGTTTTTATTTAACGACGCTCGCAACTGCAGAGGTTATATCAGCGTCGCCGGATGTGCTGGAATTTTGTCCCGCAGGAGTTCTTTTACATGCCAGTAAATCTACTGACATGAGCCTGTCGCATTTAAGCACACTTAAATGCCATCGACCTGGCCCGGGATCGAACCCGCAACCTTGGGCATCGAAGGCCAGCTGAAAGATGGATCTGAAAACTAAAAAATCACTATAACCCACTAGCATATGTAGTAATAGGTGGAAAATGGTTAGGTTTCACCCTAAAAGAAGACCTGGACTATAAGACAGTATGGCTATTTTTAGATTTAGTCGCATTTTATTTGAAAATTTAAAAAAGTGAAGTTTCTTGCGAATATAAGATACGTAGGCGTTTACCATTGTACTCACTAGCAAGCCAATTTTCAACGGGAAATAAAGTTAACGCATGTTTCCTTTACCTCATACTAGAACTTGTAGATAATTCACGAATTCCTCAAAGTCTCACTGACATGAGAACGAGCTTGTAGCTTATCTCTCACTGTTTGCTTGTACTTTAATGTACGCTGCAACAGATGGACGGACTCTGCCTTCAATGTGGATGCCCACACGGGGCAGTTTGTAGACCCGAACGTTCGTCTTCCACAAACAATCGAGGCGGGAGTTAAGGTGACAGATTTACCACATCTTAACGCAGAAATGTATGCGCCTCCTGAGCTGGCCATTTGCGCCAAGCGCTAAAGTCCCCGGCAGGAAATGTGTCTGCGTCAAATCTCGTTTCTTTACGCCATTCGTCAAGGCCAATTACACGGGATGCAGGGCGGGTTATTGGGTTAGAGGCGGCTGTGTTGGTGTGAACCGCGCCGCAGTTTCTCGCCGATATAGCGGCCGGTGCGATCATTATTTGATGAGTCCTTAACAAGATTTATCAACTGCCCACTATATGTAATGGCTGCGTTATCCGATTTTCCTCCCGCCCTCTTTGGTTCGATGCGGAATCTCTGCTTTTATCAGGTTATTCAGCGGCGCCCATGCAACATTGACGTGGCGAGCTTCAAAATTGGAGAAGCATTAGCGGATATTAAGGAGACCTCCATGAATAAGAGAGCGAGATGGCTGCACATGGGGCCCCGGGTTCAAGTCTACGTGAAGGCGGGACTTTTAATTTCTTCAAAACTCGGAAGAGTAGTAATAATAATAATAATAGTTTTTATTTTCTCTGGCATGTTAGGAGAAAATCCACAAACGATTAGGGAAAACTCGGGAATTTTACTTGAAGCAAGTAAAGAGTAAAGTAAATCCCGAAAAGACAAAGTATATGATTATGTCTCGTGACGAGAATATTGTACGAAATGGAAATATAAAAATTGGAAATTTATCTTTTGAAAGGTGGAGAAGTTCAAATATCTAGGAGCAACAGTAACAAATATAAATGATACTCGGGAGGAAATTAAACACAGAATAAATATGGGAAATGCCTGTTATTATTCGGTTGAGAAACTTTTATCATCCAGTCTGCTGTCGAAAAATCTGAAAGTTAGAATTTATGAAACAGTTATATTACCGGTTGTTCTGTATGGTTGTGAAACTTGGACTCCCACTTTGAGAGAAGAACAGAGATTAAGGATGTTTGAGAATAAGGTGCTTAGGAAAATATTTGGGGCTAAGAGGGATGAAGTTACAGGAGAATGGAGAAAGTTACACAACACAGAACTGCACGCATTGTATTCTTCACCTGACATAATTAGGAACATTAAATCCAGACGTTTGAGATGGGCAGGGCATGTAGCACGTATGGGCGAATCCAGAAATGCATATAGAGTGTTAGTTGGGAGGCCGGAGGGGAAGAAGTTCTTTAGGGAGGCCGAGACGTAGATGGGAAGATAATATTAAAATGGATTTGAGGGAGGTAGGATATGATAATAGAGAATGGATTAATCTTGCTCAGGATAGGGACCGATGGCGGGCTTATGTGAGGGCGGCAATGAACCTCCGGATTCCTTAAAAGCCAGTAACTAAGTAAGCAAGAGTTAAGGCCATCAGGCCTTCTTTTCCACTTAACCAGGGTCAAATTACATACAGAAAAATACATACCGGCATACAAATATTAACTTAAAAATAATAATAATAATAATAATAATAATAATAATAATAATAATAATAATAATAATAATAATAATAATAATAATAAAATCTATACTAATAAATAAATCTGTAGCTGAAATTTTTCTGGTAATTTTCGATTTTCCAAAAATAATTGGTCCTAACATGTATAATTAGCCATCCTGAAACCGAAAATCGCTTTTTCGAAATTTTTGTTTGTATGTATGTCTGTCTGGATATTTGTTACCTTTTCACGCGATAATGGCTGAACTGATTTATATGAAAATTGGAATATAAATTAAGTTCGTTGTAACTTAGATTTTAGGCTATATGGCATTCAAAATACGTTATTTAAAAGGGGGGTTATAAAGGGGCCTGAATTAAATAAATCGAAATATCTCCCTTGTTATTAATTTCCGTGAAAAACATTACATAACAAAAGTTTCTTTAAAAATAATTTCCGATAAGTGTTATTCCATGCAAAATTTTGATAGGACTGATATTTAATGTGATAAATGAGTTTTAAAATTAAAATAACTGCCATCTAAGGCGGTGTAATGAAATAAAAAACAAATGACTTCGTCTATAAGGGGCCTTGGACAACAACAATCGAAAGCTATGAAACATAGCCTACAGAGAATGTTTCTGTGTTTGTATGAAATAATATCGGAAGCTAAATTAACCGATTTGTATAATTAATTATTAATTCACCATTGGAAAGTGTAGTTTCTCTAGATGGGCATAATGCTATAATGTTATTACAGTAACTTCTCAGTGAATCGAGGACTGCTAAGATTAAAATAGCTTCTTTTGTGATAGGCTATTCTGTATATTGGTTTTCTGTATTTCTTCAAGTAATGTTTATGCAAGTTACATCCGTTATCAATACACTTTTTATATAATATAATATAATATAATATAATATAATATAATATAATATAATATAATATAAAATAATATAATATAATATAATATAAAATAATATAATATAATATAATATAATATAATATAATGTAATGTAATGTAATGTAATGTAATGTAATGTAATGTAATGTAATATAATATAATATAATATAATATAATATAATATAATATAATATAATATATTATAATATAATGTAATATAATTTAAGTTATTTGAAGGGTTCAGAATCATAGTGGGCTAAGCGCCATTTACTGATTACGTAGAAAACAAGGGTTAAAATTAAGTTATTACCATAATTCAATGGAACCATATAGCAAGTAAAATAAAGTATACACATTAAATCTAAATGATGTCAATCTTCATTAAACTATGGTTGCATGTAATAAAAATTAAGAAACATGTTAAAGGAATTGTCATTGCACCAAATGAGTAGTCTCTGGACCAAAATGACGCATCTTAATTATTTGAATACAATTTAAATTAAGTAACATATTAAACGATTTATCCTTCTATCGAAACGAATGTTCCTTGGATCAAATGTCCTATTTTAATTATGTAATTACTTTATATTTATTTCTAACGGGTGCAGCGGAGCGCACGAGTACGGCTAGTATATATATATATATATATATATATATATATATATATATATATATATACATGTATATATAATAAAAATGAAAAAAGAGACTGAATACATTTACGAACATTTATTTACAAAACTGATCACGTGATTATTTTCATGGGTAAGAACGGTCGGAAGATGATACTGACCGTATATCTCTCTTTCACAGACAATTATCAATTAAGAATAAACTGTCTTAGGACTTATTTTATCAACACGTTACTAATTCACAGTTAACTAATTGTAATTTAACTTAAATACGGAAGTTAAATCATATTTAATTCGTTTGCATTTCACAAAACTAATACGCGTTTAAAATAAAGCCAATTAAATTAAATTGTAAGGTTGCTAGGAACAATAGACTGTGCTGGTAGTGTTTCGCATTGTCTGTGATGAGACGATATTAGCGATCCTAGTGGTTAGCAACTATCTATGGATGCATATTTACTACGTATTGAGTTTCGCGACTGTATATACTAAACTGTGTTGTAAAATCGTAATTTCAAATGCAATATGCCTCGTTAATGTAAACAGTGACATTTATAGCGAGTTCATTTGTTATATTACAACAATGAAAATGTGTTATCATAAACAGAGGTAACCTCAAAACATTTTAACATCATCGAAAACAAAAACACGGATGGGCAGAATTCGAAAGAAAAGAATAAAATTTTGGAAATAAGTAGAAACAGATTTCAGTACAAAAAGAACCTCATCTCAGTGTATTCAGCGATATTGAAGACAAAATGGGGTAATATGAAAACAGATTATTATGCAGAAAATACAACGGAAAGACTTCATGGGTTTGCGCTATTCCAGTGCCTTCAAATGTAGTTTCAGGCTTACAGGATACGTTTCTTCAATAAATGTATCATTTGAATAATATTACGAAGTTCGTAACTATCAGTTGGAAATTCTGAATCACCTTCTGTACTATTAAAAAAAATGTCTACCACCGTAGTACAGAAATATCGTCAAACGACAAACAACGTAGCCTAATAACAAAAGTTGGAAAACAAGTTCGTGTGTTTACTTTCGGAAGTGGTTCAAACATCTCTAAGAAAATTGCAATCATAATATTCTACGAAATTCTTATAATGTCCAGATATTTGTCCGTGAAGGATGGACCTTGGCAGTGCAATGACCAGTGAGTAGCCTAATAGCATCAGAGCTAATTTACTTCCCGCAAATTTTCGACATGGCATCCTTTGTATCAGTTTTTCCCCAAAGGTGGCACTTAACCCTTAAATTGACAAAATTTCCTATAGGATACAACAGGTTAATAGGCTATATGCTAGAACTTTAATAGAACAATAGAGAAAACATTGGTAGGAAAATTAAAATGTCACAATACTATAATATTGTACAGCATATAAAATATGGACATTGCGATAGTTGTTTTCTTTACGGTCCGACAAGGTTTAATAAACTAGTGTGAGAAATGAAATTTTGCCAATTTAAGGGTTAACATTTTTTTTTTTTTTGCATGAAACTTTCAGTGAGAAGCTGAGCCATTGCTATTCTGGGGGATCAGAGATCAATCCCTTTATTTGGGGCTCCTGGATTGGCCCAAACATCTCAGCGATAGAATCAGAAGTAAAGAACGAATTTGGAACTAAGTGGAGGAAATGGAAGCCGGTCCAGCGGACGAATAATAGATGAGAGCTCCGGGTAATGGATTGTTCCGTGTGACACATAGCGCTGCCTTAGAGCGGCTCCGAACACACAACCCGTGTCGTACCATACAGCAATCAGTTACCACATTATGTCGTATTTTGTCATACAGTCTTGTATCATATGCAATGTACATCATATAGCGTCGTAGCCTATATTATTAGTCTATGTACAAAATATAATATCACTTAATACAATCATATTACATAAACGATATACCCCGTGTTTTTCTGGGTATAGTACACAGGGATTTAACATTGTAATAAGAAACCTAGGTAATCGTACCTATCTTTAAGAAGGGGGACAAGACTAACTATTTAAAACTTTCGACTATTGACCAGATATTTTGTATTTGACAGATAATGGAGAAAAAATGGGAGTATAAGGGTACAGTTGATCAGTTATTCATAGATTTCAAAAAGGCATATGACTCGGTTAAAAGAGAAGTTTTATGTGATATTCTCATTGAATTTGGTATTCCCAAGAAAATAGTTCGATTAATTAAAATGTGTCTCATTGAAACGTACAGCAGAGTCCATACAGGTCAGTTTCTGTCAGATGCGTTTCCAATTCACTGTGGGCTAAAGCAAGGAGATGCACTATCACCTTTATTTTTTAACTTTGCTCTAGAGTATGCCATTAGGAAAGTCCAGGATAACAGAGAGGGTTTGGAATTGAACGGGTTACATCAGCTGCTTGTCTATGCGGATGACGTGAATATGTTAGGAGAAAATCCACAAACGATTAGGGAAAACACGGGAATTTTACTGGAAGCAAGTAAAGAGATAGGTTTGGAAGTATATCCCGAAAAGAGAAAGTATATGATTATGTCTCGTGACCAGAATATTGTACGAAATGGAAATGTAAAAATTGAAAATTACCATTTGAAGAGGTGAAAAAATTCAAATATATTGGAGCAACAAATATAAATGATACTCGGGAGGAAATTAAACACAGAGTAAATATGGGAAATGCCTGTTATTATTCGGTTGAGAAACTTTTATCATCCAGTCTGCTGTCAAAAAATCTGAAAGTTAGAATTTATAAAACAGTTATATTACCGGTTGTTCTGTATGGTTGTGAAACTTGGACTCTCACTTTGAGAGAGGAACATAGGTTAAGGCTGTTTGAGAATAAGATTCTTAGGAACATATTTGGGGCTAAGAGGGATAAAGTTACAGGAGAATTGAGAAAGTTACACAACACAGAACTGCATGCATTGTATTCTTCACCTGACATAATTAGGAATATTAAATCCAGATGTTTGAGATCGGCAGAGCATGTAGCACGTATGGGGGAATCCATAAATGCAAATAGAGTGTTAGTTGGGAGGCCGGAGGGAAAAAGACCTTTAGGGAGGCCGAGACGTAGATGGGAGGATAATATTAAAATGAATTTGAGGTAGGTGGGATATGATGATAGAGACTGGATTAATCTTGCTCAGGATAGGGACCAATGGCGGGCTTATGTGAGGGCGGCAATGAACCTCCGGGTTCCTTAAAAGCAAGTAAGTAAGTAAGTAAGTAAGTAAGTAAGTAAGTAAGTAATAAGAAACCTAAGTATAAAACAGTGAAGAAATAACTTAATCTGTGGGCCATGTTTAAAAGTCAGCAGGCTTTGACAATTTGAAAAACAAGAGAACATCAGGCTTTGACTTAGCAACCATAAATGATGTTCTCGTTTTACAAACTACCAAAGCCTGCTAATTTCTAGGCATGGCCCAGTAACTAAGTTATTTCTTCATTGTTTTTATACATAGGTTCCTTATAGCAATGTTAAATCCTTTACGTCCTATACCCAGAAAAATGCAGGGTATAGAGGCCTATCCTACAAGAGCGCAATCTTCCTACCCTTATCTATGCATCTAAGACTTGGACATGAACAAAACGTGAAGAATCTAAATTCATAATATTTGAAATAAAAGTTCCAAAGAAAATATTTGGATCACTTCAAGATAAAATAAACTGAGAATTCAAAATCAGAGAAATTAAGAAATTAAAAATTCGTATCAGCATCTAGATATAATAGCAAAATATAAGCAAGACACTTTAAATGGATGTAATTTGTTTCATATAGATTATGCGAAAAAATCTGGAAAAAATATCCATAATTATTGGCAAATGTTTGTTTGGGTAGAGTATAGATCAATTTTAAGGCATTTTTAAGGGCATTTTTGAAATATTTTTAGGTCATAAATGCATTGTTTTAGGACTTTTTTTAATGATTTATAGATCATCAAAATCCTAGTCCTAGTAATGAGATAGTAAAAAATGATTATTTATTCTACAGTCTCTAAATACAACAAACGTATAATAAAAATAGCAATAATAATAATAATAATAATAATAATAATAATAATAATTTCTTAACAACATTTTCACTGCAGAGGTGAGCAGAAAGGAGAGACGAATTTTGGTTGCAGTCCTGTATAGGAACCCTGGCTTTACTCCCCTCTCGAAGAAAGTCGTGCTATGTAGGCTACTTTGTCGCTCTTTAAACCCCTAAACATCGGTTCCGAAAACTATCATGGTAGTCGGACATTTTGAATGACACAAACGCTCTTACGAATCAAACAAATCTAATAAGACAATTATTCGGAAATATTGTGTTTGGGAAAATAATTCCATAACTCGCACTTACCAATAAAATATTTTGAACATGTATGTTAAATATTTTTGGATAAAAATTTATCTTAAATCTTATTGGAATTTCATAAAATATTTCAAATGTGTATTCTGGAGAAAGTGAAAAAAGAAACGTTTTAAATTATTATCTAGGAAGGAAAGGCTATATAAAATGTTTTAAATATGTATTCTGGGAGGAAGTCAAAAGAAAATATTTTAAGTACTTATCCTGGAATATATATATATATATATATATATATATATATATATATATATATTCTCCAGTATAGCGTATAATTTTAACTACTACATGGACGAATGAAATCAAGCTAACCTAACCAAAGCTAACCTAACCTAACCAAAGCTAACCTAACCTAACCAAAGCTAACCTAACCTAACCTAACCTAACCAAAGCTAGCCTAACCTAACCAAAGCTAATCTAACCTAACCAAAGCTAAGCTAAGCTAAGCTAAGCTAAGCTAAGCTAACCTAACCGAAGCTAACCTAAGCTAATCTAACCTAACATAACCTTCGTAAATGCAAGGCCTGTAACCGGAGCAAGAAGGGATCTCAATCATTTAATCTGCAATGTACACGCAAAAATAAATTCAAGTAAGGATCACGTCCCGAGCCTCTCATCTAAGGCACTCGTCATAATTTACTCGCAATATTTACGCAAATACACATTGTCGCTAACAGTGGTGCTATCTCTCAATAATGTTCAGAACGAAGGAGGTAGACAGAGAGAGAAAAAATTTCTCCCGCCAACTACGCCACACACCAATGTCATGTTCTTATGTTGGTGACATTGTATATTTACTTAAATTTGGTGATAAACGTAACGGCACGGTTCAAAGCGACCGTGCTAATTCTCCAGTATAGCGATATATATATATATATATATCTATATATATATATATATCTAAGTCTATAGAAATTGTTTCAAATATGTATTCTGGAGGTAGAAAATGTTTTATAGGCTACTAGCCGTACCCGTGCGCTCCGCTGCACCCGTAAGAAATAAATATAAAATAATTACATAATTAAAATAGGGCATTTGATCTAGGGAACATTCGTGTTTGATAGAAGGAATTTTTTTTTATTTTATTGCGTTATTTTACGACGCTGTATCAACATCTAGGTTATTTAGCGTCTGAATGATATGAAGGTGATAATGCCGGTGAAATGAGTCCGGGGTCCAGCACCGAAAGTTACCCAGCATTTACTCGTGTTGGGTTGAGGGAAAACCCCGAAAAAAAACCTCAACCAGGTAACTTGCCCCGACCGGGATTCGAACCCGGGCCACCTGGTTTCGCAGCCAGACGCGCTGACCGTTACTCCACAGGTGTGGACGATAGAAGGAAATATCGTTTATTATGTTACTTAATTTAAATTGTATTTAAAATGCGATCATTTTGATCCAGAGACCTCTCATAAAAATTATTTTAGGAAATACAGGAAACGAATGTACAGAATAGCCTATCAAGTTTTCTGTGCATAAGAAGCTATTTTAATCTTACCTGTCCTCGATTCACTCAGAAGGTACTGTAATAACATTATAGCATTACATCCATCTAGAGAAACTACACTTTCCAATGATGAAATAATAATTAATTATACAAATCGGTTAATTTAGCTTCCGATATTACTTCATACAAACACAGAAACTTTCTCTGTAGGCTATGTTTCATAGCTTTCGATTGTTGTTGTCCAAGGCCGCCTATATGGACGAAGTCATTTGTTTTCATTTCATTACATCGCCTTAGATGTCGTTATTGTAATTTTGAAACTCATTTATCTCATTAAAGATCAGTCCTATCAAAATTTTGCATAGAATAAAACTTATCGGAAATTATTTTTAAAGAAACGTTTGTCATGCAATATTTTTTACGAAAATTAATAATAAGGGAGATATTTCGATTTATTTAATTCAAGCAACCTTATAACCCCCCTTTTAAATAAAATATTTTGAATGCCATATAGCCTAAATTCTAAGTTACAACGAACTTAATTTATATTCCAATTTTCATATAAATCGGGTCAGCCATTATCGCATGAAAAGGTAACAAACATCCAGACAGACAGACAGACAGACAGACAGACAGATAGACATGCAAACAAAAATGTCAAAAAAGCGATTTTCGGTTTCAGGGCGGTTAATTTTATATGTTAGGACCAATTATTTTTGGAATATCGAAAATTACCAGAAAATTTTCGGCTACAGATTTATTATTAGTACAGATATAAGAATTTTGCAAAGAATCCACAGAAAAAATATATTCAATACTCTTATTCTGAAAATGAATACACCGAATACTTTTTAAATATAATCGAAAGAAATGTACAGAAAATACTGTAGAAATGAATCCATTGAACATTTTTAAATATGTATTATGGAGGGAATCCATACAAAATGTTTTAATATGTATTCCCGTACACGAGTCCATAGAAAACTAATGTTTTAAATATATATTCTGGAAAGAACGCACAGGTTATATTTCAAATACACACTAGTGGCTTGTGCAGCAAATGCTGCAAACTAAGTTCATTAAACGTTCAAATAAAACTTTTTCAGATTTATTTCCAATGAAAAATACAGGACATTTTGAAAGTTATTTGCTTCCATAATAATGAAACATACTCCCTCTGAATGGTTTTTATGCCAAATACTTTTTCTTGAACCTATCCACCTTCAGTTTTTGAGTTTCAACGCGAAAACGCAAGTAACAATGTCAGGACGATCAATGAGTCTTTCATGTGGGAGTAAAGTAATAGCTATTTCAGGTCATTGTAGATTCTAGGTTAAAATTTAAAAATGTCAGGTTTGCTATGCTTTCGAACAATAGACATAGCATCTTGGTATAGCTGCTGAATGTAGAGCTTCAAATGTAGAGGGTAAAATCATTTTATCCTGCTAAGAGATCTTGCTGAAATTATCTGGGGACTACAAAATTTTGTAGGCCTCTTATTTTATCAGTAAGTAATACCGTCTTTCCTTAGGAACTGTAATTTTCGCGCTCTCTCGAGCCAATACTAAATCTACACTACACCGCCATTAAGTATATGAAAAAGACCCAACCCCATCTGATTAATAGCTATTAAATATTTGATTTTTAATAACAATATTATTATCTTACGCACGTTTTGTAGTTTATATATTAACATCATGGCTTTAACTATAACACTAATAATAATAATAATAATAATAATAATAATAATAATAATAATAATAATAATAATAATAATAATAATAATAATTCATTTCTAATGATAATGATGTCATCAAACCACCTTAAGTTTTGTAGATTTTAATATCCAATACACAACTGTGCTCAGAAAATTACACACCACAGAATCAGACCTGTAAATTATTTTTAGTAAGTCTTGAAGTTTTTAATAATCAATTGAATTTGAACTCTGAATATGTCAGCAATCCTGCAGGTCATGGCCTTCGTGTAATAGCCTATTGTTTATTGTAGTGTGTGTTTTGTTTTATTTTGAAATACAATTAGTTCTCAAAACTGACCAAAGATGGATTTTGGAAAAAAGTAGGAAAATTATGTAGGAAAACTGACATTTCACTGAAAACTACTATTTTTCTGAAAAAACTTTGGGTCCCAAGCTTCAAAATGTGGGGTGATTTATTAAAATCCGTTCTGCCGTTTTCCCGTAATTTCCATTACCAGTTCAAATTATATATAGACTAGTGGCTTGTGTAGCAAATACTGTTGCAAACTAAGTTCGTTAGACGTTCAAATAAAAATTTTTCAGATTTATTTTCAATGAAGAATACTTGTCTTTTTGATAGTTATTTGCTTCCATAATAATGAAACATACTCCCTCTCAATGGATTTTTTTAGGCCAAATACTTTTTCTTGAACCTATCCAACTTCAGTTTTTGAGTTTCAACGCGAAAACGCAAGTATCAATGTCAGGACGATAGCAGTAGCTATTTCAGGTCATTGTGGATTGTAGGCAAAAGTTAAAAAAATGTCAGATTTGCTAACCTTTGGAACAATAGCATTTTCGTATAGCTGCTGCATGTAGAGCTTGAAATGTAGAGCGTGAAATCATTTTATCCTACTAAGAGATCTTGCTGAAATGATCTGCAGGCTACAAAATTTTCTAGGCCTCCTATTTTATCAGTAAGTAATACCTTTTGATCTTTCCTTAGGAACTGTAATTTTTGCGCTCTCTCGAGCCAATACTGAAGACAATGACACATATCAATATCTACACTACACCGCCATTAAGTATATGAAAAAGACCCAACCCCACTTGTTTAATAAGTATAAAAATATTTGATTTTTAATAATATTATTATCTTACTTGAGTTTTGTAGTTATATTTAGCAGTCACTCAGTAAATTATAGAAATGAAGATCTAAATTAAGATATTCTCTACATTTACTTACATAACCTTAAAACGTTTCACTTTCATGTCATCAATATAGCATCAATATTATGTACAATTAATGAAAAATAGACGCATCATGATATTAACTATAATAATATTTAATTTTTAATGGTAATAATATCATCAAACCACCTTAAGTTTCGTAGATTTGAATATCCAATACACAGCTGTACTCAGAAAATTATACACTGCAGAATCAGTTTTTAATAACAAATTGAATTGAGCTCTAAATATGTCGGAAATCCTGCAGGTCATGGCCTTCGTGTAATAGCCTATTGTTTATTGTAGTGTGTGTTTTGTTCTGAAATTCAATCAAGTCGGCTATGATTTAATAAAATTAGTTCTCAAAACTGACAAGAGGTGGATTTTGGAAAATAGGAAAGTTATGTAGGAAAATTGACATTTCACTGAAAACTACTAATTTTCCGAAAAACTTTGGATGTCAGGCATGAAAATGAGGGGTCACTCATTAAAATCAGTTTAGCCGTTTTCCCGTAATTTCCATTACCAGTTCAAATTATATATACAGACTAGTGGCTTGTGCAGCAAATGCTGCAAACTAAGTTCATTAGACGTTCAAATAAATATTTTTCAGATTTATTTTCAATGAAGAATACCAGACATTCTGAAAGTTATTTGTTTCCATAACAATGAAAGATACTCTCTCTCTCGAGCCTATACTGAAGAGAACCACGCATATAAATATCTACACCACACCGCCATTAAATATATGAAAAAGACCCAACCCCACTTGATTAATAAGGTCAATGTTACTTATGTCCCGCCTACTATAGAGACATAGGCCAATTTTACACATATTTAGTATAACTTGTTGCTTCTTTGACAGGTTAGGTTTGGTTAGTTTAGGTTTTTGTTATAGCCTACCTTGCATATACGATTATAGCGCAACATTGGCAGTGATAAAAGTGAAATATTCGTTCAGTGGGCGTTGGATACTCTACATTCATAATTAATAATTATGTAAATATTTGATTTTTAATAATATTATTATCTTACGTAAGTTTTATAGCTTTCAGTAACATATACTATATATACTATATAGCCGCCACTCAGTAAAATATAGAAATCAAAATCTAATTTAAGTTATTCTCTACATCTACTTATATAACCCCAAAACGTTTCACTTTCATATCATCAATATAGCATTAATATGTATAATTAATGAAAAATAGTCACATCATGGCATTAACTACAATAATATTTAATTTCTAATGGTAATAATGTCATCAAACCACTTCAAGTTTTGTAGTTTTTAATATCCAATACACAGCTGTACCCAGAAAATTACACACCACAGAATCGAACCTAGCATTCTTGCAGATCATGGCCTTCGTGTAATAGGTATTGTTTACTGTAGTGTGTTTTGTTTTATTCTGAAATGCAATAAAATTACTGACTACAGATAGATTTTACAAAATAGGAAAATTATGTTGATAAATTGACATTTCACTGAAAACTACTGTATTTCTGAAAAACTTTCGGATCCAAGCTTCAAAATGAGGTGTCATTTATTAAAACCCGTTCAGCCGTTTTCCCGTAATTTCCATTACCAGTTCAAATTATATATTATATAGATATTCGAATGAAATCCACAGAAAATGTTACAATACGTATTCAGGCAGAAGTTGCTATCGCGGACACTTGCTCACAGTGCCAACACGAATTTGGGAGGGAATTAAGACAGTAATTGTCGAGGGAACTCGAAACTCGTTTTTGTGCGCTCGGAACCTGTTTGTCAGGGCGGGGTGATGTCGGCCGATAATTGAAACCGCCGTGCGGCGAGCCCTGTAATCGGGGGACCCGGGGCGCCGACACGGCAGCCTGGCACGTTTTCCACGTCTTTTTGTCTTTTTATCAATTTTGTGGGCATTCTTCTCATTTGATTATCGGTCGGCAGGCACTTCCATCTCTGCGTGATAATGTGCTCTTACGTGTCCCTCGCTCAGGTCGCCACTTCGAGGGCTGCTGGGTAATAATTAGGCCACGCAATTAACATTGCTTCGAATCCGGGAGGTGGCGGGTCTAAATTGCGACGAAATTCCATTACTTACTTACTTACTTACTTACTGGCTTTTAAGGAACCCGAAGGTTCATTGCCGCCCTCACATAAGCCCGCCATCGGTCCCTATCCTGAGCAAGATTAATCCAGTCTCTATCATCATACCCCACCTCCCTCAAATACATTTTAATATTATCTTCCCACCCACGTCTCGGCCTTCCCAAAGGTCTTTTTCCCTCCGACCTCCCAACTAACACTCTATATATATTTCTGGATCCGCCCATACGTGCTACATGTCCTGCCCATCTCAAACGTCTGGATTTTATGTTCCTAATTATGTCAGGTGAAGAATACAATGCGTGCAGCTCTGTGTTGTGTAACTTTCTCAATTCTGCTGTAACTTCATCCCTCTTAGCCCCAAATATTTTCCTAAGAACCTTATTCTCAAACATCCTTAATCTCTGTTACTCTCTCAGAGTAAGTGTCCAAGTTTCACAACCTTACAGAACAACCGGTAATATAACTATTTTATAAATTCTAACTTTCAGACTTTTTGACAGAAGACTAGATGACAAAAGCTTCTCAACCGAATAATAACAGGCATTTCCCATATTTATTCTGCGTTTAATTTCCTCCCGAGTGTCATTTATATTTGTTACTGTTGCTCCAAGATATTTTAATTTTTCCACCTCTTCGAAGGATAAATCTCCAATTTTTATATTTCCATTTCGTACAATATTCTCGTCACGAGACATAATCATATACTTAGCCGTTTCGGGATTTACTTCCAACCCTATCGCTTTACTTGCTTCAACTAGAATTTCCGCGTTTTCCCTAATCGTTTGTGTATTTTCTCCTAACATATTCACGTCATCGGCATAGACAAGAAGCTGATGTAACCCGTTCAATTCCAAACCCTGCCTGTTATCCTGAACTTTCCTAATGGCATATTCTAGAGCGAAGTTAAAAAGTAAAGGAGATAGTGCATCTCCCTGCTTCAGCCCACAGTGAATTGGAAAAGCATCAGATAGAAACTGACCTATACGCATTCTGCTGTACGTTTCACTGAGATACATTTTAATTAATCGAACTAGTTTCTTGGGAATACCAAATTCAATAAGAATATGATCGTAGTTATTGTTTAGAGCTGAAGAGAATAAAACTACAAAGACTATTGTTGATTACAGGTTATTTCAGGTAGTGACGCAACTATTAGGCTATTAATTAATGTTATGGTTGTGTATTATAAATCTATGCTTTAATAATTTAACACAGGATAGAGGTTATTTATGTATGGCTTTGATACTATGGCCATGCTATGTAGAGGAGTTCCGAAATAGGCTGTATTACTGTCTAATCAACAATGGAGCACATTTTTGACATCTAATTTAGTGCATTTTATTAATTGCATTTAGGAAATTACCTTAACTAAACTGTGTTTTCATTCTACAACCAACGATCAAGGTTGCCAGTATACGATAGAAAACAAAATTTGTGAAATAAATTAATGAGATGTGCAAACAATTGAATACTATTTCAAATTTAAGTATCATGATATAAAGGTGCCATTTGAAATTTAAAATGGGGGTGAGGGGGTATAACACAAAATGCATTTTTCTTTGTTTAAATTAAATTTAATTAAAAGAAATAGTTATTTAGGCTAGAAAGTTTTGAAATGAAAGTCCTGTATATATACAGTACGCCTTTATGAAAAAGGAATATCTAGAAGATACATAATTTTATTATGAATTGTGAAACTAGCGCTGAGGTAGTTCCGGTGATTTCGGAAGTGAAATTCATTGAATTTCTAAGAAATTTTTTGTTGAGATGCTGTTGATTGTGTATGCCAGGTATAATAAAAGTCTAAACTAACCAATTTTAAGCTGTCACGGGTTGTTACATGCAAGGTGTAGGCTATAAGCGGAGTTCGAAGAGAACCTCTTCAGAGCTAGTTTAGCCCCGCTACGAGTCCAACGAATGTGTTTTAAACACGATGAAATATAAATTTAGCACTGTCTAGTGCCGGTAAAGAACAGTTCTATGTCATACCACTAGACATCGTAATCAAATAACGCAACAAAAGTAATTATGATACAGTATTTCACCATAGCATTGAATGGACTTACCTATCTAGTGCAGTAATACAATCACCATTCAGTGTATTCCATCAGAATAAAAGAAGTATAAGAAATAAGACTGATTAACTCCTTGCATCCTTAGTTTCCGAACATTTAAATGATCTTGCCCCCCCTAATAAAAGATGTAGGTCATCCCATATTATTTGCAGATGACACAAGTATAGTAATTACAGCCAATAACTCCAACACATTCCAGTCTTCAATAGAGGAAATTCTCTTCAAAATATTTGACTGGTTCTCAGTCAATAAATTAGTATTAAATTGTAACAAAACTAACATAATTCAATTTAAATCCTGTCCAAATTCAACGTCGCAAATTTCTAGCGCAATAATTAAAATAGATCCCTGTTAGAAACAACAACAACCAAATTTCTTGGCTTAAAAATCGATAATGTGTTAAATTGGAAAAATCATATTAAAGAAATTACCCCCAAACTAAATTCAGCATGTTTTGCTATTAGATCTATGCAAGATACAGTAAATATCGATACCTTAAAAACAATATTACTTTGCATACTTCCACTCGGTAATGAGTTTTGGAATAATATTCTGGGGAAATTCCACAGATAGTAACGGTATATTTCTATTACAAAAAAGAGTAATTAGAATAATAGTAGGTTCCAAATCTAGGGAATCGTGTAGGACTATTAAAAAAACTACAAATAATGCCCATGGCTTGTCAGTATATCTTTTCATTAATAATCTTCCTCGTATGTAATCGTGAAAACTTTGTAACTAATTCAACAGTTCATAGCATAAATACACGTCAAAAAATGACTTTCATACTCCATCGGCAAGTCTATCGTGCTATCAAAAAGGAGTGCGTTATATGGCAGTAAAAATTTTTAATAGCCTTCCTATCGATATAAAAAATGAAACTCAAAACATAAGATTATTTAGGGCCAAATTAAAGAAGTACCTAATTTCTCACGCCTTCTATTCTGTAGGTGAATTCATGACATTCAATAACGCTTCATGAAATTGATACTAAAACTTTGTGTTGTACTAGTAGACTATATTGTAAATCTCGTCTGTATATATTTCATCTAGACTGTGACTATAAATTAAGACTTTATAATAGTATTAAGTTTTTTGGCTTGTTTCATATTCTAGCTGTAAGCATCTATGAATACCATGGAATGTTAATAAATACAATACAATACAATACAACGAACGATTCTTTCGTATTGGCAAATAGGGAATTTCTTACGCGCACTTCTTAGAAATAGAGGTAACTCAAATCGCTATGGACTACTTACGTTGATTCACACTTCCGAAGAATCCCTTCTTCTACAGGTAGGCCTATACATCATCACCACACACAAGCCACAATAACTGCACAAACACAAATAAACACTCAACATAACTTCACAACTATTATTTTCATTGACACAAAACATAAACATATTCACATCTTTGTTTATATCCGCCATGACATTCGCACTGATTACGTCATATTTAGGATCGATCTATCGCACTTATCGACTTCGGAACGACGACGTTTATATCGATAAAAGACAGCTACAATCATGTCTAATATCCCGAATAAAGAATCTGTTATTTAGAATTGAGTTTGTTGTTTTCACACAAATGTAAATAGGGGAAAGAAAATCGCAATGGAAATATTTACTACACTTTTTTTTTTTTTTAACTGGGACACATAAGCTTCCATTGTTTGGACATTATGTGCAGTTGATACATCATTTTAAAATAATAAGAAGAAGAAGAAGAAGAAGAAGCGGCAGAGAGTATCCAATAATGAAGACATGAATTTACGTTGTATGTTTTCTAATTTTAGAGTGTCCATTCTTGTAGAGTAAAAGAATTCCAAATTACGTTAAATATTTTCGTTTTAAGATAATTCAATCGCCTTTCCGGTAATAAAGTATCACTAACAGAAATTAGCGTTAAACTGGAGAATTAGCACGGTAGCTTTTAACCGTGCCGTTACGTTGACCACCAAATTTAAATAAATAGACAATGTCGCCAACATAACATGACATGACGTTGATGTGTGTGGCGTCGACAGAAGAATTTTTTTGTTCTCTCTACCCCCTTCGTTCTGAACATTACTGAGAGATAGCACCACTCTTAGCGACAAGATGTATTTGCGTAAATATTGCGAGTAGATTATGTGGCTTGGATGAGAGGGTCGGGACAGAAACAGTTTTACTGTAGCGCATGCGCGGACCTCTCATTCAGTGGGAGCGTGATCCTTACTTGAATACATTTTCGCGTGTACATTGCAGATCAAATGAAGAAGATCCCTTCTTGCTCCGGTTACACACCTTGCATATACGAAGGTTAGGTTTGGTTAGTTTAGGTTTTTATTAACCAAGTCCGCGCATGCTCAGACAGGCAAGAATTGTACCTTTTTGTCATTTCCTTTTGGAAACGTTTCACTATGTCTTGTAAAATGTCCATTTTAACTCGAACTAAAATATCTGTCGCATTTTCTTCTGTTTCATCACGGCCGAATGGGTTTATCTCTTTGGTGTCAATGTTTCTAGTCGGCCATGGCCTTTACGACAGTTTTTTGTATCGTAATATTGATAAACAATAATATAATATACATTAAAATTGCACTTTTTCAATTCAGATTCCTTTCAGTTATAAGCCCTTTTCTCTGCGATAGTTTTGTACAAATATAGGCTATATATTTCTTTCCTTCCTTTCCCCTTTTTGTTCCCTTTATCAGCCGATGACTTATTATCATAGCCTTTTTATTGTGAATTTTATTTATTCACTAGCCGTACCCGTGCGCTCCGCTGCACCCGTTAGAAATAAATATAAAGTAATTACATAATTAAAATAGGACGTTTGATCCAGGTTAACATTCGTGTTTGATATAAGGATAAATCGTTTATTATGTTACTTAATTTAAATTGTATTTAAATAATTAAAATGTGGTCATTTTGGTCCAGAGAGCAATCATTTGGTGCAATGACAATTCCTTTAACATGTTTCTTAATTTGTCATTACATGCAACCATAGTTTAATGAAGATTGACATCATTTAGATTTAATGTGTATATTTTATATTACTTGCTATATGTTTCAGAAGTTACTGTAATAACATTGTGGAATTATGTCCATCTAGAGAAACTACACTTTCCAATGCTGAAATAATAATTAAACAATTAATTAGCTTCCGATATTACTTCAAACAAACACAGAAAAATTCTGTGTAGGCTATGTTTAATAGCTTTCGATTGTTGTTGTCCAAGGCCCCTTATAGACGAAATCATTTGTTTTTATTTCAGTACAGCGCCTTAGATGGCGTTGATATTGTAATTTTAAAACTCATTTATATTATTAAATATCAGTCCCACCAAAATTTTGTAAAGAATAAAACTTATCGGAAATTATTTTCAAAGAAACTTTTGTTATGTAACATTTTTCATGAAACTTGATAATAAGGGAGATATTTCGATTTATTTAATTCAAGCCATCTTATAACCCCCCTTTTAAATAAAGTATTTTTAATGCCATATAGCCTAAAATCTAAGTTACAACGAACTTAATTTATATTGCAATTTTCATATAAATCGGTTCAGCCATTATCACGTGAAAAGGTAACAAACATCCAGACAGACAGACAGACATACAAACAAAAATTTCAAAAAAGCGATTTTCCGTTTCAGGATGGTTAATTATACATGTTAACACCAATTATTTTTGGAAAATCGAAAATTACCAGAAAAATTTTGGCTACAGATTTATTATTAGTATAGATTCGTATTTCTTTTCTTTTTATTATTATTATTTTATTACATTCCATTTTGTTATATTCTACCTTACGTTTTCCAAATTAACCATTTGTAGTAAATTAGTTGCTTTTACTATATTCCAATGTATTTTACTTTCTTTTTTCTATTATTGTATTATTTTCATGTTGTTTAGTGTCGATTTTATTATCCTATTATTATTTTTTGTAATATGTTAGTATTCTGTTCTTTAACCTTTTGTTAAATTTTAACTGCTTGTATACTTTGTGACCTGGTAGAGTGTAAGAGAAGGCCCTATGGCCTTAACTCTGCCAGTATAAATAAAGAATTATTATTAAATAAAAGCGATGAATAATGGCATGGCATCTAAAATTTCTTTTTTTTTAAAGATTAGGTATTTTTCCCTAGGTGACAAATAAAACGGCAACGCGGTCATTATCACGTACTTAACACTTTGGTGAACATTAACCGGAAATATACTTTCCGTCATTTGAATGACGTTCCGTGAAACAGACCTTCTTTCCTCTTCATTTCGTTGTGATAACCTACTTTAAAATCTTACTACATCTGCATTTTCTTTTAATGCATTGAAAACACCACCGTTGTACTGCATAAACCTTGCACTTGACTAATGGAGTGATTTATTTAAGAATGTAGTCGCAAATTTCACTACCACCATTTCGATTGTCTTCTGTTTGACACGGCTCGGTACGGCCCGGTGACTAGTGGCCAGCGAGTAACGTGGACGATAGACATTGCTCTGCCGTGCATATTATCCAGTTATTGCCACATTAGTTTCTTAACGGCACCACGTTTGTTGAAAAGGTGTTTTATCAAAGATACCTGACCCCTACTAATCGATAGTGATTGACAACTTGTTCGTGTAAGTGTGGTTTCTTTAGTTATTATTTGTGTGAATAGACGGGGAAGATGACAGTACATAAATATACCCGCAATATAGAATTCAATATTTCATCCCTATATGTTGATTGTAAAAAGAAAACACTGGGTTTAGCTGCAAACCGCTGATATTGTTAATTATGACAATAATTTATGCTTAATCTACATAATCATTTTCCTCAACACATTTTTACTCGCCGCAGTAATAGTGTCATCTATTGAGAACTAGCGAAACTGTTTGAATGTTTGTCATTTGTTATATCTTTGGTTCTGGCTTATCCCGTGGTTGAAAAGTCAGTCAGTGTACTATGTGAGTTGCAGCCAGAGTTGCCACATTTCTTTTTTTACAGAAGTAGAGATAATTCTTGGGGATTCTTTTACCTATAAGTTTCTTGTTTTTTTAGCCCTACTGCCTACTATTTTACACAAAACATAACATTATTAATGCTGTCTTAGCATCTTAAGAATTAATACTTACTTACTGGCTTTTAAGGAACTGGGAGGCTCATTGCCGCCCTCACATAAGCCCGCCATTGGTCCCTATTCTGAGCAAGATTAATCCAGTCTCTATCATCATATCCCACCTCCCTCAAATCCATTTTAATATTGTCTTCCCATCTACGTCTCGGCCTCCCCAAAGGTCCTTTTCCCTCCGGCCTCCCAACTAACACACTATATGCATTTCTCGATTCGCCCATACGTGCTACATGCCATGCCCATCTCAAACGTCTCGATTTAATGTTTCTAATTATGTCAGGTGAAGAATACAATGCGTGCAGTTCTGTGTTGTGTAACTTCCTCCAATCTCCTGTAACTTCATCCCTCTTAGCCCCAAATATTTTCCTAAGCACCTTATTCTCAAACACTCTTAACCTATGTTCCTCTCTCAAAGTGAGAGTCCAAGTATCACAACCATAAAGAACAACCGGTAATATAACTGTTTTATAAATTCTAACTTTCAGATTTTTTGACACCAGACTGGATGATAAAAGCTTCTCAACCGAATAATAACAGGCATTTCCCATATTTATTCTGTGTTTAATTTCCTCCGGAGTATCATTTATATTTGTTACTGTTGCTCCCAGATATTTGAACTTCTCCACCTCTTCAAAAGATAAATTTACAATTTTTATATTTCCATTTCGTACAATATTCTCGTCACGATACATAGGCCTAATCATATACTTTGTCTTTTCGGGATTTACTTCCAAACCTATCTCTTTACTTGCTTTCAGTAAAATTCCCGTGTTTTCCCTAATCGTTTGTGGATTTTCTGCTAACATATTCACGTCATCCGCATAGACAAGCAGCTGATGTAACCCGTTCAATTCCAAACCCTCTCTGTTATCCTGGACTTTCCTAATGGCATACTCTAGAGCAAAGTTAAAAAGTAAAGGTGATAGTGCATCTCCTTGCTTTGGCCCGCAGTGAATTGGAAACGCATCAGATAGAAACTGACCTATACGAACTCTGCTGTACAAACACTTAATGCAACGACATAGTCTTAGTAACACAAATGAAGGACTGGAACAAAACGTTGCAGTCTTTTGTTTCTTAACAAAAAGTGATTTAGATCCCAATGTTTGCCGGTCTAATTTAGAGACACCCTGTGTGTACATACTAGAAAGCGTACGAAAACTATCTTTTCCTTCCCTAGCGTCCTCTGACCTCAGTATGACTTCCACAGCCGGTTAATGCTTGTCGATGCATGCCATACATTTGACTATTACTGGAATGGCTTATAAGATGTGAACTGGATTCAAATTACCCCAGATAGCGTCCAATTACGACCCTTGTGGCGCAGCATTACAATAAAGAATGTCTGGCCCTGCTACAATGAAGTGAGGCTTCGTCATTTCTCACTGCGCTCGGAGTTCGTCTTTTGTTTGTTTTTATGGCTGACCTCATGTCATCCCATTCTGGACCGCTCCACCACTCGTTAATACGGAACGTGCGGGGCTTCAGTGTAAAGGAATGCTCAAGAAGAGAAGTTTGAAGGAAGAAGAAAACACTTCGGAAAGGAGTGGGGGAGGGTAATGGACGTGAGGGAGGGGGGGACTTCCTTTGCGTTGACAAGTGTCGGAGTTTAAGGTGGTCGTAAGTTAAGACTGCTAGAATGGACTCGGACCGAATAGAAAACCCGCGGGTGTTCCGCCCGCCATACACCACCAAAACATATATTTCTCACTTCTTACTGAATTTCGGTACAGTCGCCTGCACAATGTTCTGAAACTACACCGCATTACTTCTGTTTGTAGAATACAACATTTTGATTAGACGTGAACACAACACTTGGTTAACAGCCCGTTGAATGATAAATAATCTATAACAGGCCTGCACAAGGTTTGCGCTCTCCGAGCCGGCTCATAACTCATGAGCGGAATGCAGATATTAGCTGCGCTCTGTATAAGGGTGGACTGGAAGAAGGGGTGATCTAGTACAAAATATACACAAAAGGAAGTACTATTACGAGTGCTTATGAAATGAATTCCCGTTCAGTGTTTGCAAAACTATCTTGGCCTATTATTAATTAATAAAGAAATATTTGTTTTACAAAAATAATAGAAATTCTATAGCTACTTAAATGTACAATATCATTTTGTTGTATTTTTATTTATCAGTACATCAAAACGAGGTTTTATGCTGTTGGCAGCTGAAAGGAACAGTAGCCTACTGATCGTAATGAAACATCAGTTACAGATGTTCGATGTCTGCCTTTATTAAAGTTGATTATAGAAAACAGTTGCTCACAAATATAAATGTCGAGCCAAACATAGCAATCATTTTCACAGCCAGCCTGTGTAGTCGTGGATATTATTGCTAATGTTTAGTCTTGTAAAACTCAACCAGGCTAGTAGTATTATTCAAACGATCTTTAGCCCTTAAGCCACATTGAAGATCAATAAGTTCGAGTTGTAAATCGTTAAATGTTAAATGTTATGTTCCGTCTTTTAGATTCCTCCATACTGTACTGTAGCAGTAGGTAAGCAACGTGAAACAGTTACTGAGAATAGGCCTACACACTGCACTCCACTAGATAACTGAGTGGTCGTTTCCCTCTCCTCTACCTATAGCAAGCCTATGTCATTCTAACGTATCTTCCTCTCCGTTTCGGCGGGCGGTAAATACGGCTCTCCCGCTCCGAAGGAGCGCGCGAGCTCTTCGAGCGCTGTTTGTGCAGGTATGATCTATAGTAATGTCACAAGAGGTCTGAGATTTGCCGATAAATCCACGGGCGAAGCGAGTGACATTTATTAGGACTATTTCGTGAATAAAATAAACCTGTAAATAATATATCCCTAAAATTTGCTCACAAAATGTTAGTAATTGTATATTTATGAATACTTAACCTATTCATATATATTATTTTGATGTACCGAAGTACATATGATATTTCCATGCAGATATTCTGCGTCATTATACGATGAAAGAGGAATGGAACGGAGAAAAATTCTCTCCGGCGCCGGGATTTGAACCCGGGTTTTCAGCTCTACGTGCTGATGCTTTATCCACTAAGCCACTAGAGGGAACCCAAGAGTTGGAGCTTAATCTGAGACGATTCTAACCGGCGTCGGAGTTGTATCCGGTGTGGCTTAGTGGATAAAGCATCAGCACGTAGAGCTGAAAACCCGGGTTCAAATCCCGGCGCCGGAGAGAATTTTTCTCCGTTCCATTCCTCTTTCATCGTTAACCTATTCAGACAATGTGAAGTCGAAATAGATGAATAATGACTACTGCAATAAAGAAATTGAATGTTATTCAGTAATACCAATTGAGAAAAGCGAAATACAGGTTTAACAATGTTAATTACATGTACTGCGCTTTTCTTTTGTTATTATAACAGAAATACGTTTTCATTATCTGCTGAAATCATAATTTAATTTAAATATTTTATAATATAATACAATTAACCTGATTAATACATTAATTAAATGAACAATTGTTATGAAGGAGTGTCATTTTTCTTTAGGTACAATGTACATGGAATTAGAAGATGAAGACGTAGATGTGGAAGTAGAATTTCGCACTTTATTTAGTACAGCGGATTCATGCTCATAGATTTACTTGGAAACAGTTGGGGACACTGAATAAACAAAAGAACGACCATGCGATAAATTGATAGTGATAAATCGGGCTGCAGAAATTATCGCGGCGTGTGACTGTGATTGTTTGGAATTAAAAATTTCATTACACCTCATTGGCCGAAAATGGAATGACGTCATATAAACGAAATATTCACTATAAATTGTATCTTACGATGTTGGTGACGTATAAACGTCCGTTGATGTGACACATTGATGAATTTAAATACTATTATAGTCACAATCATGCCATGGTATGAAAGGAAAATTTCACAACCTCGAGCGGGATTCGAACCTGCGACTTCCTGTTCGAATCCCGCTCGAGGTTGTGAAATTTTTCTTTCATACCATGGCATGATTGTGACTATAATAGTATTTAAATTCATAAATTTTAGTTTCTGAAATATTGTGATGTCGTAATGTATACAGCGAACTGCATTGTAAATATCGTTGAACGTGTTACATAATTTCCTTGCACAATGTTATGATGTCAATACACTGTAGTTACCTGTGTAATGGAAACCAACCACTACTACCACCACTACCAGTACCAGCAGGTCAATGTGACGTACATGGATAAATATATAATAGGATGCGAAACTTTATGAGTTTCCCGTAACACATACTAGAGGCGATGTTGTAGAATTTGATCTTGCTGCCATCTATTTCTGGGAGGGGCGTTATTACATATAGCAGCGAATCAAGTAGCGAAAAGAGTAATTACTCCATGCATTTAGCAGCGCACCTGGTGACGAAAATGTTAAACTGTGCAGGAAGTATTCCCTCCCACCCTCATCGATATTCAAAACTAACCCAATTTAAAATAAAACATTTACGGTTTTATTCTTCACAGCATATTCTACTGAAAATTCTTACCGGAGCCAACAGGAAGATAAAAGAGACGATGTGTTTTACACAACCCGATTAAAATATAACCAGACAGAGACAAAAAATAAAGCAAAAGGTTAGATAATTGGGATTGTATTCTTTGCGTATGGAAAAGTCTGCAAGAACTACTTAGATAGTTCAATTTATTATATTACTATTACTTTAGAATACATTCAACAACACTATTTTTACAACGTCCATAAACATCACTGTTTAACATACACTGCTTATACACACACGTATCACTTTATGTTCACTTATTAGCAAGTTTCAGTCCGCCATCTTCATCTTCGACTCTCCCGTACAGCAATATCTCGAACGGATAAATAGAGAACTCTCGGTAATGTACCCAACACGTAGTTCTAATATGCACCACCTACGACGTTGGGCGCTGATCACCTTATTTCAAACCCCCAAATCCAGATGGTGCTGACCGCAGTTTCGCATCCTATTATATATTTATCCATGGTGACGTACACATTCGACAAAACAGAAAACTAGCAACTTTCCTCCTGCATTGTTAGATGTCATACGATAACTCGCAGGTTAGAAAACGTTCAAATGATGCACAACAAAGGACCCATGCCCAGTGGCGGAAGCTGTGGCATGCCGTTTCACAGGTGCGGTTCCCACCACATACTTGAGCCGCGGGGGGCCCACGTCACTCCCTGGTGGCTGCAGTCTGCCCTCTCTCGCGTGCCAACTCACCGTACGGACCACGGACACAGCACCGTGAGGGCGAGGGGAAGTATCCATACATAAATACACGCATACAGTCAGGAATGTAAGCTAGTTTTACTGTGGTATTGTGTTTACCGACCTAAGTGTTGTTTTGACGCAGAGACTACAACGTGTTCATAATACGTGCGTCCGTTTCGTCTGCAATATTCGCCGGGCTGATCACGTAACACCATCCCTCGAAATTCTGTCCTGGCTCCGTCTAGAAGATCGTAGGAAAATTTACAGTCTTTCCCCAAATTTTTCTTATAATGTATTTTGGTACAAATTTTGGTTCATTATTTCTAGGCTTTCAATGTTCAGAGTGGAATAAAAATTGCCAAGGTTTTAAAATAAATCATTATGAATTCAGTGGTGTAAAAGACAACCAATTAGTGTCTTATCCAAGTGCAAAAGAAACGTCGTAACTGATAACAGTGATAACCCGTTTTTCCCACTTGCTAATGTACCTCAAACTTTAAGTGCACATTAGGCCTACTTGCTACAATTTTCATTGATAAGTTATTCATGCATTTTTTATAGTTATCAAGTAATCCAGGCATGTCAATTGATGCTCACAGGAGCAAGCGCGCGCTTTAGAGCCCAGGAGAGCCTGAGCGCTTTACAGCGGAAAGGAAAGAGACAGACGAAAGAGGTGGTATATGCCGCTTGGTCGAGCTATATTCAGGGATGGCCAGCACTGATTCAATGGATAAAGGGAAGAGAACTTATTAAAACTGTATCCATGTTAATTTTTAGATTTGTCTGAGAAGTACAAGTGCATTATAAGAATGTAAGTTTTAATTTTAATGCCCATTTTTCACAAGTTTGATTTTTTTATTCAAAAGGAATATTTTCTCAACTTTTCGTATAGAAAAGTGAAATTTTCAGGTATAGGCCTATTTATTTAGTAACCTTACAGAAAGTTTTCGTAAATCTAATATGCCGTATATACATATTACTGAAGATAGTGTATTGAAAATTTTGAAAATATTCGCATGGAAATTGTTTGTAAGGAAATGAATTAACAAAGCAACTACTGTTACATCATAAGCAAAAGATGCGTGCCCATGTGTTGTAAAAATGTCAGCTCTATAGCTTCAGCACATTTCGAGAAAATAATTTAATATTCTGATGATAGGAAGTTGCTCACAAATATCACCTTAAAAGCATAATGCGATAAGGGTTTTGTTATGTAATATTAGTTACACTTAAAACAGATACAGTACCTAGGTAACTTTGCTTTATACTGTAATATTGTTTTGATTAGTTTATTGATTACTTTTGTAAGGCTAAAGATAACATCAATATAAATTCCAACTTATCATGTCATACTCAATCTCTTTCTTTGGAATATCACTTTCTTTATGAATGATGTGTTTCACCCACTTAATACAGTATAATGTTTTACTACTATGGAATTTAAGTGAATATTCCTTCTTAACTCTCTATTATGTTATTAAGATTTAAAACACAAGTGCAATATTAAGAAATTGGTGTTAGTACTTTTGTTTTACAGACAATATAGATAATATTAAACAGAAAAAAGCCATATAAAATAACGACATAAAATTTCACGTTCCGTTTGAAGTTTGTGCACCACTGTTTTCTTAATCCAACAGGTTGCTTATTCATATACACAACCCTTCCTCTTTCCATACTTAGCGCTTGATGAGCGCACGACGTCAAGGTCAGAAAAATTCGTTTGCTTTGACATCACTGAAGTAATCTATACTGTAAATTCTAATGTAATACAGTAGTTAAAGATTCCACATTTGGCGAAACAGAAAAAAAAAAAACTTTTATTAAACTTTTTTTCAATGTGTATACACTTTTTTCTCATGTTATGTGTATGACATTCATAAACCTGCAGGTCTCTATGTAGAACACAGGCTGCAGAAAACACAGTAAGGTTAACAATTTCATGCAAATACCAAGTAGTTTCAGAGACAAACACACTTGAGTTTGAAAAATATTAACTTAAGGAAAACTGCATTAAAAATAAGAAAAAAAAAAATATATACACACTGCTAAATGGCAGCTCTTTCATTGCAAACCCAGCAATATACAAACTTTCCTATTTTCTGCCTTCCTCTTAGTCTCCACATATGATCCATATACAGGATGTTTCCGAGGAAGCGTTACAAACTTTCAGGGATAATGGCGAAGGGCACATGTATCAATTTGAGATAAGGAACCATGGTCCGGAAATGACCGAGTCGAAAGTTATAAGCAAAAATAGTTGTGTGGAAATGGAATTGTAATTTGGCACCACGTGCCCTCCTTCCCTTAACTTTTGGAAAAGTCGTGGAAAGATGGTATGGGTCGGATGTCTCCTACGTGGGTACTTGTCCCGATACAATCCCATTGGCTCATCCGTATTCGAAAATCAGGTCTGCTTATTCCGCTCTCGTGTACTCCTCCATTTCACTAGGACTGATCGACTGGACACTGCAACTTGTACACATACACTGCTGTCTACAGACGTGCATATCAGGACCGACCATGTCCGTTACACATTACGCTATCTGCATTGCTTTATAATAATAATAATAATAATAATAATAATAATAATAATAATAATAATAATAATAATAATGGTTTATTTTAACTGGCGGAGTTAAGGCCATTCGGCCTTCTCTTCCACTCAACCAGTATGATAGAAAATTACTACAATGCTATGAATATAACATAATTAGTACAATACAATACAAAGCAATACAATACTACAATACAAGACAATATAATACATAATTAATATAATACAATGACAATTCTTTTCAGCTTCACAACACCAATAAAATAATTATGTAGTAATAATAATAATAATAATAATAATAATAATAATAGTCATACCTAAATTAAATTAAATTATTAAACTCTATTACAATTATAACTTCAATTTGACTGCGCCCGTAAGAAATCGTTTAGCCTTTTCTTGAAAGTGGTTATTGTCTGGCAGCCCCTAATCTTCTGGGGTAGCGAATTCCATTCACGGGGGACTGCGACAGTAAAAGAAGATGTAGTTTAGTGTAGTTTCCTGTCCCCACCCCTCAGACAGCGCACTGAATGGAATACTGTAAGTAGACAACGTAAACAACGTCAGATGAATACAGTATGTGTAAGATGTACAGATAAATACACATAAATAAGGTGTACAGAGGAATAAAATTATTTCATTTCCACACAACTATTTTTGCTTGTAACTTTCGACTCGGTCATTTTCGGACCAGGGTTCCTTATCTCAAATTGATACATGTGCCCTTCGCCATCATCCCCATCACAACGCGATAACACGCTAGAAATTCCACTTCACACATCATCTCTGTATTCCTCATCTTTCACTGTTGCTACCTCTCGTCACTGGAACTCTCTGCCGCCTGAAGTCAAGGGCTACCGTACATTGAAATCTTTCAAATCCAAGTTGGAAAATTATCTTATGACGAGTTGCCAAACTAACTTACTATTATGACAAGTGTTGTATTGCATGTTTCCACGTATTCACATTTTTTATGTTCTAGTGATATTTAACTTATTTTATATTTTTGTTTTCATATTTTCTGATAATGGTATATCTATAATGTGATAAGTTGAGCTATATATAATCATAATTTTCCTTACTGTGTGTACCTAAAAATAATATATTCATTGTATGCTTTGTACTGCACTATTTTATTACTATTATTATTATTATTATTATTTTTTATCATCATCATCATTATTATTATTATTATTATTATTATTATTATTATTATTATTATTATTATTATTATCAATAATTGCCTTATTTTTTATATTTTGTATGCCTCATTTATTTTGACCTGCTGTTCACATTTTATTATGCTTTTTCCTTCCTTTCTGTATGTTATATATTATGTCTGATTTCTACTTACTTGTTGTTTACATTTTACTATTATTATCTTATTCAGTTTTGTGTGTAAAATTGTAGTGTACTTTGTAAATTTGTAGTGTTTTTTGTAACGCAGTTTTACTCCTGGTTGAGTGTTAGAGAAGGCCGTATGGCCTTAACTCTGCCAAGTCAAATAAATCATTATTATTGTTATTATTAGTATTATTATTATTATTATTATTATTATTATTATCCCTGAAAGTTTGTAACACCACCTCGGAAACACTCTGTATATATAGTTTTCTTTTAAAAGAAAATTAAAAATCGGGGTTTTAACCAGAATTCACTACACAGTTACTATAAAAGAGGATAATTAAATAAAGAAATGCAATGTCGTGGTTACACATGAATTATTTGTGGATTCTTACTGTACCAGCGATGGCTGCAGAGTACTTGAGCGCGACTGTACCATTCTAATAAGCAGTGTAGGGTATAGCTTTTCGAGTCGCCACATGTGGTAGTCTTAACTCTTAAATAAGGTACACAGGGCAGGGGCTGCAAGTGTGTTGGTTTGATTCTAAATAAATAACAATAAAAAGAAGCATTCCAACACTTTGGTAACAATGAAAACCCACCCACTGTGCGTGATGCCCTCCCCTGATAACTGGCGTGACTAATGAGGGGGACAAATTTCATCTCCCTCAAAACAAGTGTCAGAGGGAGCTGGCTTCAGACTCCGGGGGTCAATGACAATGTATTCCTGGGACAAAATGGAACACGAATATATTTCAGAGTTATGAGGGCCCAGTCAACGTTCGGTTGACAAATTCTGACTAGAGGGACAAGAGTTTGATCTCAGCTATCCTTGTCTTACCCTCTTCGAGCTTCGCTTCCTCTTTTTTCTGCTTGTTCATAAAATCTGTGGCTAAGTTTCCGATACAGCCTAAAGTGGTTTGAAATGAATTTGATTTTTGTATAATAATTTATTTATTTAATCTGGCAGAGCTAAGGCCATTAGGCCTTCTCTTCCGCCCAGCCAGACTCTAATTCTAATTGAATACAATTGGTTACATAGTTATTACATTAATATCTAGACCATAAAACAACATGAAAGTAAATAATGAAAGTTGGATAAGTAATGTTAGTGTGACAATAATAAACATTGGTAAGAAATAGTGATGATGATGATGATGATGATAATAATAATAATAATAATAATAATAATAATGAGATAATTTAGATATTTATCTGTTATATATATAACCATTAAACATTGAGAAACCTGAAACAGCTATTATTGTTAACAAGAATTGTTAGAAAAATATTTCGTTAGCCTATTCTTAAATTGGTTTGATGTCTGACAGTCCCTGACATTACTCGGTAGGGAATTCCAAAGCCGAGGAACAGCCACAGTGAAAGAAGATGAATATGAGGATGTTCGGTGGCAGGGAATGGATAATATTGAGGAGTGTTGTGATCGTGTGTCTAGGTTATGATGGGTGGATAAATTTTGAAAACGAGACACAAGATAGACAGGAGTGGAGAAATGCAATATGTGAAAGAGAAGGGAAAGACAGTGGATTTTCCTATAATCTTCTAGACGGAGCCAGGACAACATTTCGAGGGATGGTGTTACGTGATCAGCCCGGCGAATATTGCAGACGAAACGGACGCACATATTGGTGGGGTTGGTGGTAGGGTGGGTTGGTGTAATTTGGATATAAAAATAGCCTTTTTTAAGTTTAGAACCCCATAGTATGTTACCATAATAAAATGTTCTAGTTAATTTTTTCTATGTTAGCACTGTGACCTTCTAGTAGACAATGATTGTATTGTATTTACAAGTATATTGGCCTCTTCCTATAATAATAATAATAATAATAATAATAATAATAATAATAATAATAATAATAATAATAATAATAATCTATATCTATATATAATTCGAACTGGTAATGGAAATTACTGGAAAACGGATGAACGGATTTTAATAAATGACCCGTCATTTTGAAGCTTGGAACCCAAAATCTTTCAGAAAAATAGTAGTTTTCAGTGAATTTCAGCTTTCCTACATCATTTTCCTATTTTCCAAAATCCATCTGTCGTCAGTTTTCAGAAATAATGGCTTTTAGAGAATAAAACAAAACACAAACACACTACAATAAACAATATCACACGAAGGCTACGACATAGTTAGAGTTCAGATGGCTGAGATTCTCTGACATCATAATACCAATATGTCGATCTTCATTTGTGTACCTTTTTCAGAATGTTTCTGTAATATTGGTTATTAAAAACTTCAAGATTTACAAAAAAATATTTACAGGTCAGATTCTCTGGTGTGTAATTTTTTGAGTACAGCTGTCTGTGTATTGGATATTAAAAACTACAAAACTTGAGAATGTTTGATGACATTATTACCATTAAAAATGAAATATTATTATAGTGAATGCTATGATGTGAATATTTGTAACTTATTATACAGATTGATGCTTTACTGATGATATGAAAGGGAAAGCTTTTGGGGTTATATAAATAGGCGTAGAGAATATCTGAAGTTAGATCTTCATTTCTATAATATTTACTGAGTGACGGCTATATAGTAGTCTATACAAAACTTAAGTAAGATAATATTGTTATTAAAAATAAAATATTTTTGTAGTTATTAATCAAGTGGTATAGGTCTTTTCCATATATTCAATGAAACTCAAGAACTGAAGATGTATAGGTTCAATAAAAACATTTAGCACAAATAATTTTTAATTTTATTGGGTTATTTTACGACACTGTATCAACATCTAGGTTATTTAGCGTCTGAATGAAATGAAGGTGATAATGCCGGTGAAATGAGTCCGGGGTCCAGCACCGAAAGTTACCCAGCATTTGCTCGTATTGGGTTGAGGGAAAACCCCGGAAAAAATCTCAACCAGGGAACTTGCCCCGACCGGGATTCGAACCCGGGCCACCTGGTTTCGCAACCAAACGCGCTGACCGTTACTCCACTTAGCACAAAGAAAACCATTCGGAGGGATATGTTTCATTATTATGGAAGCAAATAACTTCCAAAATGTCTGGTATTCTTCAATGGAAATAATTTTGAAATATTTTAATTTGAACTTCTAATGAACTTAGTTTGCAGCATTTGCTGCACAAGCCACTAGTAGTAGTAGTAATAATAATAATAATAATAATAATAATAATAATAACCCTAAATTTAACTGCATTCACCCCATGTGTATTATCGAAGTAAAATATGCTTTAAAGTCTTTAAAAAATCAAATTATCCCAACCATAGGTTAACGTATGTATCCTAGAACAGAATGTAGAGGTTAGCTAGGTATTTAAAATTTTTAATTAGACCAAAAAAGACAAGAAAAACTTGAACCAATACTTAAGTTCTTCATAAGGCTTATTTTGTAAACTTAATATATCTTACATTAAAATCTGGCACAGAAAACACTTCGGATATTTATTTCCCTTTCTCCAATCCATAATTTGTGTACTTGGCATAATCTGTAACGAAAACTAGGTTTGTTACCATTTAATCTAGAATTATACCCAAATTACCGTACTTTTGTAAATTATAACTTACTAACAAACTATTAATGATATTATATTAGTACGTTTATTAAAAACATGTTCTAAACATGTGTGTTGCACTATATCTATTTGCATTCCACGGTATTCGTACATCGCTTCACAGCTACAATATGGAACATGTTAAAAAAATCTTAATAACACTACCAATTCTTAATTATAGTCACAGTCTAGTTGAAATATATACAGAAGAGTTTTACAATATAGTCTACTAGTACAACACAAGGGGTTAGTATGGATACTTAATACAAGACAGAAAAATTCATGAAGCTTTGTTGAATGTCATAAATTCACTACAGAATAGAAGGTGTGAGAAATTAGGTACTTCTTTAATTTGGCCCTAAACAATCTTATATTTTGAGTTTCATTTTTTATATCGATAGGGAGGCTATTAAAAATTTTTACTGCCATATAACGCCCTCCTTTTTGATAGCACGATAGACTTGCCGATGGAGTATGAAAGTCATTTTTTGACGTGTATTTATGCTATGAACTGTTGAATTAGTTACAAAGTTTACACGATTACATACGAGGAAGATTATTAATGAAAAGATATACTGACAAGCCATGGGGATTATTTGTAGTTTTTTTTAAATAGTCCTAAACGATTCCCTAGATTTGGCACCAACTATTATTCTAATTACTCTTTTTGTGGTAGGAATATACTGTTACCACAGTCTACTATATACAGTCACGAAGCTTGAGTTGTGAGGGTGCTAGAAACAATAGACTGTGCCAGTACTATTTCACATTGTCTGTAATGAGGCGATATTAGCGAACCTAGTGGTGAGCAACTATCTATGGATGCATATTTACTACGCATTGAGCTTCGTAACTGTATATACTAGACTGTGCTGTTACTATCTGTGGAATTTCCCTGAATATTATTCCAAAACTCATTACCGAGTGGAAGTATGCAAAGTATATTGTTTTTAAGGTATTGATATTTACTATCTCTTGCATAGATCTAATAGCAAAACAAGCTGAGTTTAGTTTGGGGATAATTTCTTTAATATGATTTTCGTAGTGTAACACAATATCGATTTGTAAACCAAGAAATTTGTTCGTTGTTGTTTCTATTATGGACCTGTTGTTAATTATTGCGCTAGAAATTTGCGAGGTTGAATTTGGGTAGGATTTAAATTGAATTATGTTAGTTTTGTTGCAATTTAATACTAATTTATTGTACACTTGCACGAATTTAGTTAGTGTATCACAGTTGGTTTCACTACAGTATTGCTTTGAATGTGATGCGTCATTTCATAGACAGGTAAACAAGAAATCATTTTTTTTTTTTACCGGGCAGTAGCAATGTGATCAACACAAATTTGTAACAGTCCATGATAGGCAATTGTGAAATTATATATTACTAGTGGCTTGTGCAGCAAATGCTGCAAACTAAGTTCATTAGACGTTCAAAACATTTTTTTCAGATTTATTTTCAATGAAGAATACCAGACATTTTGAAAGTTATTTGCTTCCGTAATAATGAAACATACTCCCTCTGAATGGTTTTTTGTGCCAAATACTTTTTCTTGAACCTATTAACCTTCAGTTTATGAGTTTAAGCGCGAAAACGCAAGTATCACTGTCAGGACGATCAGTGGGTTTTTCATGTGGGAGTAAAGCAACAGCTATTTCAGATCATTGTGGATTGTAGGTGAAAGTTAAAAAAAAAAAAAAATTGTCAGGTTTGCTATGCTTTCCAACAATAGGGATATCTTATGCGAAGTTTTACCGTCAGATAGCAGGAGTGTTCCATGCGGCGCAACATGTTGTAGGGCTACGTTTTGTCATATGCTACAGTTGATTACGTTTTCCCTCTTGTTGGTTTTCTGTGCGTGTCAAAATTATATTTACAATTATTTTGTATAACCTAGTATAATTTAATATAATTCAGTATTTTCTTACCTCATAATTTCATTTAATTTGCAATAAATAATAACGTAAACCTGTATAATATTGAGCGATTCCCCGAGATGGGTGGGGAAATCTGCAGTATGCAGAATATAGATACGAGTGAATTGAATGTTCATGAACCTAAACGAGAACTTTGAGAACAATATGGAGGAATAAAAAAATAGGAAATATGTCGAAAGTGAATATTGCCCTCTTTAATAATTAGTATTTAAGAACCGTACGCTAAAAACAGGATGCAGCCACCAATATGCTTTTTTATAGGGAAGAGACTATCGAGATTGAATTCCTTGTATTTTTTCTGTACTTGCAGAAAGATCAAATGGAATTTTTAATAGGATGATAATATAATATGATCGCAATACTATACGACTATTCTTGTGTTTTGTAGGTTAAGGACATGCAGTTTTGAATACTGTGTGGGATGATTTTGAAACTTTGAACTTAAAACATGGCTTTAATAATTAGGGTACAGTACATTAAAACATTATTCACGAAATGGATTTCACTACGGATCGTCCTGGATAATAAACATCCCAGTTTATCGAGAGTTTACTGCAGGCGTAAACTTCGGAGACTCCTACAACTACTGAATATAATCTAAGCTAACATAGCTTGCTGTCGAGGTTGCATATGTTTTTATTAATTTTTCTTTTTCCTCTTCCAAAACGAAACTGTAGTCAACAATTCCTTACTTGAAGTAGTTACTTTTATTTAATAGCTAGCACTTTCGAAGCGCAATTTAATTACTTATATTTTTAATGTTTAAAGCATATATTCAGAATATTTCGGGACCTGATTGAAGACAAAAAGCTTTCCCTGGTTTTTACATATAGAAACATAACAAAAATTTGCCATTTTTAGTTGTTTTTAAGAGTCTTTAATATACTAATACACTACGTATAGCCTATCCTCAGTGTTTATATACCGAAAAACAAAAGCACACGCAAAGCGCATCCCTCATAGTACACGTGCGCTGTCTGTTGGAGCTAGTTCAGGATATCCCTATAGACATAGCATCTTGGTATAGCTGCTGCATGTAGAGCTTGAAATGTAGAGGAAAATAATTTTATCCTACTAAGAGATCTTGCTGAAATGATCGGGAGACTACAAAATGTTGTAGGCTTCTTATTTTATCAGTAAGTAATACCTTTTGGCTTTTCCTTAGGAACTGTAATTTTTGCGCTCTCTCGAGCCAATACTGAAGAGAATGACGCATATAAATATCTACACCACACCGCCATTAAGTAATTATATGAAAAAGACCCAACCCCACTTGATTAATTACCGTACTATAAAAATATTTGATTTTTAATAACAATAATAGGCCTATCTTACGTTGTAGCTGCATTTAGATTGGCAACAGGCCATGATTCTTTGGCCAAACACCTGCATAGAATTGGAATATATCAGTCCCCTAACTGCCCATTGTACAACTCAGACCAAGAAATGGATTCGGAACACCTCAAAATCTGTGCTTCAGTGGCTGACCATGACAATATCTTTGAAAAATATTGGAGTGCAAGAGGTCAAATGACTTTATTGTCAAACGCCTGGCATTAGAAAACAACAACAACAACAACATATCTTACATAAGTTTTAAAGTTTTCAGTAACATATAGCCTACTACTGTATATAGCTGCTGCCACTCAGTAAATTATAGAAATCAAGATCTAATTTAAGATATTCTCTACATCTACTTATATAACCCCAAAACGTTTCACTTTCATATCATCAATATAGCATTAATATGTATAATTAATGGAAAATAGTCACATCATGGCATTAACTACAATAATATTTCATTTCTAATGGTAATAATGTTATTAAACCACCTCAAGTTTTGTAGTTTTTAATATCCAATCTGAGTACAGAGCTTTACTCTTGAAAATTACATACCGGAGAATCAGACCTGTAAATTATTTTTAGTAAGTCTTGAAGTTTTTAATAACCAATTTAATTTGAGCTCTAAATATGTCAGCTATCCTGCAGGCCATGGCCTTCGTGTAATGTCCTATTGTTTATTGTAGTGTGTGTTTTGTTTTATTCTGAAAAGCCATATGTCTCAAAACTGACGACAGATGGATTTTGGAAAATAGGAAAATGACGTAGGAAAATTGACATTTCACTGAAAACTACTATTTTTCTGAAAAACTTTGGGTTGCAAGCTTCAAAATGAGGGATCATTTATTAAAATCCGTTCAGCCGTTTTCTCGGCATTTCCATTACCAGTTCAAATTATATAGTCGCGACGCTGTTATTCCCGGCGTGACTCCTCCTCTTTGCTTACGTCTTAGGACGTCAAGGCTCTATAAAGTCTAGGTAGGTAGTATCGTTCGCCATTTTTGTTCTTTCGTTACCAAGCTACCATACGAGGGATCTATTTGTCACACTGTTAAACATTATCACGTCGTAGCTCCTATGATAATAAGTCAAACGCTCTGTAATTCAGCAAATAATTGAGCGGCAAATAACGTCTTCGTGTGCTTTCTGCGAACGCCAACGAAAGAGCCAAAATGGCGGGCGATTATATTAAGTATTCATCGAGCCTTAAGAAATGAATAACGTCTTCCTCAGCGAATCACAAGACGCACACGTTTAAATGTAGCCGACCTGCAACGCGATTGGCTGCCGGAAATTAGAGCGACGGGACTATGCATGTATTTATTCACACTGCAATGGGTATATACCCGGTGGCAGTGGTAACTAATTACACTCAATAATGACAGTTAATAATAAACACAATTAATAAAAAAATACAATTAATGATAATACTAATAATTAATACTAACTATAATTAATAATAATAATAATAATAATAATAATAATAATAGGGAATATCCTAAATTAAATGAAGCACGATCGCTTAAGATGATATTTAAAATAAATCTAATTTGTATCTTAAACCTAAGTTCGAACTAAAACCCGCGAGTATGATATGTTCATATCTGCACAAGTACCTTTGAACATTACACTCATTTCGCTGTCAACTCACTCACTGCACTGGGACTACGACACATTTCACTGATTCTATCCTGATTTCACTAACACTTCAAAAACATTTCACTGTTCAAATACTTTGCACTGCCACTATAAACTATAAAGCTTCACTGACAGGAACATGTTTCACTTACACAACACACTTCACTGACACAACACACTTCACTGACACAACACACTTCACTGACACAACATAATTCTTCACTGATACAACACACTTCACTGACACAACCTAATTCTTCACTGATACAACACACTTCACTGACACAACATAATTCTTCACTGATAGGCCTACAACACACTTCACTGACACAACATAATTCTTCACTGACACAACATAATTCTTCACTGACACAACACTTCACTGATACAACACTTCAATAACAACATATCATTTACACCCTTTAAATACTGTGTATAATTACCGTCTATTAGTGAAGTCCTTAAGCCTATTTTTAAATGCATTTTTGGTTGTTGGTAAAGCCTTTAGTAAGTCTGCAGGTAAAGCATTCCAGTCCCTGATAGTACGATTGAGGAAAGAAAACTTTCCAGTGTCCGTCCTCTGTCTTCTTTCCCTCAATTTATATGAGTGGTCGTTCCTTGAAGAGTAATTTGGCGGCTGCAACCTATTTTTTATTTCTCTCCAAGCAGGCAGATTGGTATGTGTTGAAGATGAGGTAAGTTTTATTCAATGAACTGAACTTTATAACCAAATTACCTCACTGTACACAAATTACCCCGATCACCTCTAGTTGTTTTAACAGACTTGTCTCTTTGACATCTCCTATATTTATTATGTTACACGTATTTGATTTCAAGACACATTAAACCAAACATTACGATTGCTAGAGGACACTATTCATTAAGTACAAAAGAAGCAGCATTTCTGTTTTGACCGCACATCTACTTCCTGGTTATAATTGAGATGAAGACAGATCGTCTGTCCGAAGACACAGCAAGGCTCTATTAGCCTGGATAGCCTTACTCTTCATTACCGCTGTGCACGCAAATGTCGTCCAGGGCCTGGGAACTTCTTCCCGTTCCTTAGCAACTGTTCGAGGCGGGGTGGACGCAGAGTTAGCCACAGTTTTGCCGGACCTCCCAGGAGATTGTAATCACCCCAGCAGTTCTCACTGCTCCGCGCATGGAAAATAATTATCTGCGGAGTAGCATTCTGTTGACAACGCCGGATCTTATTCCCAGAGTCGTTATTATTATTATTGAACTGTATTGTTTCTAAAAAAAATCCGGTGTTGGGAACACGTCCGAATGTACGAAACGCAGCTAATAACCCGTATTCCCCGGGATGTACTGGAATGCGGCGCGCAGCAGGGGTGACCAAAATGCCTCTTACAATTTTTTTCCTGTATTTTTTTCTACTTCAAAGTTAGCAACATATTAAACTGTTCCTTACACCGTGAGTACGTAAATAGTCCGGATGTTTCCGGGATGTTGTACCGTGTCATGAACATCCACTTATGGGCTTCATTATTATTTTTGTGTGACTGCAACCTGTGTATATCTTGTGTAGCTTCACTTTGTATATAGTGTATTTTTTCTGTTTATTTTTATTATTCTATTTGTATTCCTGGTGTTGTGGAAGAGAATGCCTGATGACCTTAACTACACCAGAATAAATAAATAAATAAATAAATAAATAAATAAATAAATAAATAAATAAATAAATAAATAAATAAATAAATAAATAAATAAATAAATAAATAAATAAATAAATAAATAAATAAATAAATAAATAAATAAATAAATATTATTATTACTATTATTATTATTATCATCAGGCTATTACAAGCTTTATCATCACGACATTTTTCTAATGAGTGCAGAAATCATAAGTGAATGTTATTCCCAATGATAAATCGGAACTATATTTTATGTCACATGGCCATATCGAGATTACAGGTACACCTGTTCATTATACCAACAATATTATTATTATTATTATTATTATTATTATTATTATTATTTTTCATGTTGTTCCTCAAAGGTACAGAGCGCAATGATTTATCAACAGTAATCTCACTAGAGGTTTTGATTTATCTAGAGAAAATCAAAACTCGAGTGGGATTTAATTGACTATTACACGGTTAGAAGAAAGTATATAAAGATTAGAAGAAATAAAGTACTCTAATACAATAAAATATTAATTAACTTACTAAAATTCTATATTACTAATGTTAGCTTCACCAAACGTTCGAACGAAGCCGCCATTTTCAGTCCACTATCTATGCGGTAAACAAATGACGATTACAAAGCATGTTTCATAGTAGGTACCGTAAAGAATAATCAGTTTGAAATGTTGGCAAACAAAGAAATAAATGCTAGGGAAATGATAAAAACAAACGAATACTAGGCAAGTAATAAAAACAAACAAATGCTAGGGAAGTGATAAAATTGAAGCGACAAGCAGCCATGCTTGGTTGAAACACGTTCGTATCGTTTTATTGGTCAAAAGTAATATGACATAGTAAAAGTGTAATAGTCCGTGTAAATTAAATATTTCACCAGAACATGGTTTTTCGTTGAACATATACATATTATATTCGAAAAGTTTATTGAATTACTGTTTTCAGAACATAGGAGAGATGATAGTGGGACGAAGAATAAAGAATTTAAAGCAGATAAAATTCATCGGCCATGTGCCCGAGTGGAATGCAAGTCCAGTTGCGCTGTGTGCACCCCTGGGCTGCTGAGACAACGAGCGCCGGCCGATGTGGTCATGCGGCGGCTCTGATTACAGGGCCGACGATGCTGCGATCAACCGCCCAGGTGACAGCACCTGCAACTGCTGCTGGCTTGCGTCACGAGCGGAGGAGCGAAACCAGTTAGCATGTGGGTGCTGACACTTGGGGCTCAAAGGGAGCCGACATGGTATCGTGCACCAACCAATCAGCTGACATGCATGTGCACTGTGTATGTATGTATGTATGTATGTATGTATGTATGTATGTATGTATGTGTGTATGTGTGTATGTACAGTAGCGTGCAAATTAATCCGAACAACGTAATTACTTATGCAAAAACACTCAAACTGGATAAAAACGGATCTAAGACATACCTCAGTAATCTATGTGGCCTCCCTTGTTCCTAATAACAGCTCTGAGACGATTTGGCATGGATTCCACTAATTTCCCACAAATATTCTTCATTTCTTCATCGCGAAACCATACACCAATGAGGGCAGAAATCATCTTCTCCTTTGTAGAACAATCCATTTTTTGCATTCTTCTTTTGCAAATTGACCACAAGTTCTCAATGGGGTTGATGTCGGGTGAGTTGCCTGGCCAGGGGAGTACCTGAATATTCTTCTTGTTGAAGAATTCTGTAGTTTTCCGAGACGTATGGCATGGTGCCAGGTCTTGTTGGAACACACCTCTGCCATCCGGAAATGATTTTTGCAGCTGGGGTACGATTCTGGTCTCCAATAAGTGAATATATTTGTCAGAATTCATCATTCCCTTGATAGGTATTAATGCTCCAGGCCCTTCATGTGTAAAACAACCCCAAAACATTACTTTAGGGGGGTGCTTGTTGGAGATGAGCTGCTGTTACTTTTCCGGATCCTTTCCGTACGTAAGAAACACGGTGGCCGTGGACCTCGAAATGAGACTCATCGGAAAAAAGTACATTCTTCCTGTCATTCACTGTCCAGTGTTGAAGTAATTTTGCCCACATTAAGCGTTTTTTGCACATAACAGGGGTTAGCAGTTGCTTCTTAATAGGCTTACGAGCCCTTCGTCCAGCTTCCAAAAGCCTACGCCGCACTGTTGTGACGCGAATATTCGCCCCAGTGGTAGCCATTAACTCGCGGGTTAAGTCGACAGCAGTTAGTCTAGGATTTAATTTACTTTTCCTGACAATTAAACGATCATCTGCAGGTGAAGTCTTCCTTTTCCGGCCACAGTTTCCTTTTTTCTGGGATGTGATGGATCCAGTCTCCCTGTATCGTTTTATGATCGAATTAACAGTAGCCAAACCGATGTGACATTCTGCAGCAATTTGCCTCTGTGTCATAGAAGAATGCTCTGCTAATGTTATAATTTTAGACAGTTTTCGTGGAGTTGTATCCATTTGTGAAGACGACAGAATGTACACAGGATTGCAGTATTAAGACTTCAACGCAACTGAAATGCTTATAAGTACAAAATGACAGGCAAAATGTCACATATTATAAAAAAATAATGACAGACCTTCAACAATGGAATTACACGTATTACAGATGCCAATTAAAGCGGTATGAGCAGCTGTGAGGCCAACAATGACAGAAAATGTAAAAATATGTCGTGTTCGGATTAATTTGCACGCTACTGTATGTATGTATGGAAAAACTTGGACCGACGCTTATTATAACGCAAATTGCGGCTTAAAATTGATAAAAAAAATGGTTCGATTTAAATTCACTTGCAATTAATAGAGCCTATTACACTTTTACTACGTCATACTACTTTCGACCAATAAAAAGGTACGAAAGGACGTATTTCAACCAATCATGGCTCCTTATCGCACAATTTTATCGCGTCCCTAGCATTTGTTTAACTTTATCGCGTCCCTAGCATTTGTTTAATTTTATCGCGTCCCTAGCATTTGTTTAACTTTATTGCGTCCCTAGCATTTGTTTAATTTTATCGCGTCCCTAGCATTTGTTTAATTTTATCGCGTCCCTAGCATTTGTTTAACTTTATCGCGTCCCTAGCATTTGTTTAATTTTATCGCGTCCCTAGCATTTGTTTAATTTTATCGCGTCCCTAGCATTTGTTTAACTTTATCGCGTCCCTAGCATTTGTTTAATTTTATCGCGTCCCTAGCATTTGTTTAACTTTATTGCGTCCCTAGCATTTGTTTAATTTTATCGCGTCCCTAGCATTTGTTTAACTTTATTGCGTCCCTAGCATTTGTTTAATTTTATCGCGTCCCTAGCATTTGTTTAACTTTATTGCGTCCCTAGCATTTGTTTAATTTTATCGCGTCCCTAGCATTTGTTTAACTTTATCGCGTCCCTAGCATTTGTTTAATTTTATCGCGTCCCTAGCATTTGTTTAATTTTATCGCGTCCCTAGCATTTGTTTAATTTTATCGCTTCCCTAGCATTTGTTTAACTTTATCGCGTCCCTAGCATTTGTTTAATTTTATCGCGTCCCAAGTATTTGTTTAATTTTATCGCTTCCCTTGCATTTGTTTAATTTTATCGCGTCCCTAGCATTTGTTTAACTTTACTGCGTTCCTAGCATTTGTTTAACTTTATCGCGTCCCTAGCATTTGTTTAATTTTATCGCGTCCCAAGTATTTGTTTAATTTTATCGCTTCCCTAGCATTTGTTTAATTTTATCGCGTCCCTAGCATTTGTTTAATTTTATCGCGTCCCTAGCATTTGTTTAATTTTATCGCTTCCCTAGCATTTGTTTAACTTTATCGCGTCCCTAGCATTTGTTTAATTTTATCGCGTCCCAAGTATTTGTTTAATTTTATCGCTTCCCTTGCATTTGTTTAATTTTATCGCGTCCCTAGCATTTGTTTAACTTTACTGCGTTCCTAGCATTTGTTTAACTTTATCGCGTCCCTAGCATTTGTTTAATTTTATCGCGTCCCAAGTATTTGTTTAATTTTATCGCTTCCCTAGCATTTGTTTAATTTTATCGCGTCCCTAGCATTTGTTTAATTTTATCGCGTCCCAAGCATTTGTTTAACTTTATCGCGTCCCTAGCATTTGTTTAATTTTATCGCGTCCCTAGCATTTGTTTAATTTTATCGCGTCCCTAGCATTTGTTTAATTTTATCGCGTCCCTAGCATTTGTTTAACTTTATTGCGTTCCTAGCATTTGTTTAATTTTATAGCGTCCCTAGCATTTGTTTAACTTTATTGCGTTCCTAGCATTTGTTTAATTTTATAGCGTCCCTAGCATTTGTTTAATTTTATTGCGTCCCTAGCATTTGTTTAATTTTATCGCGTCCCTAGCATTTGTTTAATTTTATCGCGTCCCTAGCATTTCTTTAATTTTACTGCGTCCCTAGCATTTGTTTAATTTTATCGCGTCCCTAGCATTTGTTTCTTTGTTTGCCAACATTTCAAACTGCGCTGGTCTGGACGTCAAAAAAAAATAATAATAAAAACAGAAATTACAAACCACTCCAGTCGATGCACAGCAGTTTCAAATATGACTCGCATTGGCATTCAAGAACAAGAATTAATAAAGATCACTGGTCATATATGAAGAGCACCATTCGGAAATCCTGAATAAGTTGAGGGATACACCATGTACACCAACGAGTTCACTTCTTTTACGCACACGTCCAATATAACATCAACTGAACCACCAACCACTAAAACATTCAAATTTGAAAATTGTACATTGAATAATTATTCCTTTTAAAATTATTCATGTTTATTTTTATTTCATCTTCGTTAATTAAAACTTTTCTAACACTCGTTTATATTATTTAGGTTATGTTACAGCTTCTGCTATATGATATTATGGATAGTCACGTATCAGAGATTGTTTAATACTAAGATTTATTGAAAATCATCTGTCAAGTGACGTTGATTACTGGGATCCGGATAATTGAAGTGGAATGCAACTGTTTTAATAAAAATGAAACTGAATCAACAAAACCTTCTTGACTAGTAACACTACCATCGTGATCTAGATCGAGAAGGCATTGCTAGTAATCGTCCACAGAGTTCAAAGAAGATTCCATAGTTGGCAAAATTGATAGCAAGATAACGGCTAATCATAACACACTACTGCCATCTAGCATGCATCTAGCGTAATATTTGTAATGTTGAGATGGTACAATAATACATTTCAAGACAGTTGTATTTTCGTAAGTCAATTAATATTTTATTGTATTGGAGTACTTCTTTACTTCTAATCTTTATATACTTTCTTCTAATCGTGTAATAGTCAATTAAATCCCACTCGAGTTTTGATTTTCTCTAGATAAATCAAAACCTCTAGTGAGATTACTGTTGATAAAACAATAGCTATCCCATTTTCTTTAAATAGTAAACCATTTTCATCTGTACTACAAATTAAAATGAATATTTCTGATTGTTCCGATATAAATTGCAATTGTTCAGTTATTAATGAAGTTAATGAGGTTAAATGCTTAGGTATAATTATTGATAATCATTTAAAATGGAATAATCATATTCATTATATTTGTAATAAATTACGTAAAACATTATGTTACTTTGTTGTTCTAAGAAATATTTTGTCAATTAACTGTTTACGTGTAATTTATTTAGCATTATTTCAATGTATATTTATGTATGGTATTGTGACAGCGACGTGAGATTCGAACTCACGACCAGCGTCCCGCAAGAGAGCATATCGCGCGGGCTTCACGGGGAAAGGGGAAAGGGGCCTACACGCGAGGGGAGGCTGCGCGCGCAGCTGCTACTTAACACAGTGAATGTGGAACGACTTTCCCGACTATTCCAGAAGTCCGTCGAAGTGGAGATATCGAGATAATTCTCTACACACCTGTAGAAATTTCTCGATACTATGATTTTGCTATAAAAGAAGAAGCGCCAGCGAACTAGAGCAGAGTTTTCAGTTATTCAGTCAGTGAGTAAGCCAGAACAAGCAAGCCTTGTGTACCGGAGTTCGACTCGAGTGTGCGTCCGCAACTGTATCAGCATCCGAAGGCCTGAGTTCGAGTGCAGTGGACCGCAGTTGGAGGGACCTGAGTTCGAGTGCAGTGGACCGCAGTTGGAGGGACCCGAGTTCGAGTACAGTGAACTGTCTCTGAAGGTCTGTGGTTCGAGATACTGTGAGATACTCGAATGACTGAGATAGAAGAACTGTGAACTGAGAACTGATCGTTCTGATTTGTAAATAGTGCTTTGTAAATATTAGTTAAGATTAACAGTTCATTGTTGTTCGTAATAGTCCAAGTAAATTGTCATTGTCGTCAGTGGAGTGCTATAACGAATACTGTGTTGAGTGAAAATCCAATTGTTGACGAGAGCGTTTAAGGCGAA